>NC_048299.1:242727075-242778305 GCF_013100865.1 Trachemys scripta elegans
ACCAGTGAAATAAATAAGAGTTCTTATTGATTTAATAGAGAGAACTTAAGGCCTGAGCCAAAATCTCATGGGAGCATGACACCTCCTCTGAAGTCTATTGTCACATAAAAAATACTTCATAAGAGCCTTACCAGGGGTGCTTGAATCACTGAAATTACTTAAAACCCATTTCTCTTGTACATGTGCAAAGTCAACAGCCTGCTCAGACACTATCAAAATGCAAAATATTAAAAATGTGGGGATACCTATATACATGGAGTAGAATTATGAAAAAAGAACAAAAGCAACTTCTTCCCCTTTTCCAGCTAGTGATCTAGTAGGAAAAGGGGAAGAAGTTGCTTTTGTTCTTTTTTCATAATTCTACTCCATGTATATAGGTATCCCCACATTTTTAATATTTTGCATTTTGATAGTGTCTGAGCAGGCTGTTGACTTTGCACATGTACAAGAGAAATGGGTTTTAAGTAATTTCAGTGATTCAAGCACCCCTGGTAAGGCTCTTATGAAGTATTTTTTATGTGACAATAGACTTCAGAGGAGGTGTCATGCTCCCATGAGATTTTGGCTCAGGCCTTAAGTTCTCTCTATTAAATCAATAAGAACTCTTATTTATTTCACTGGTTTGGCTCCTAAAGACCACAGTGCAGAGCAGGCCTCTGAAGTTGTTTTCCTTCTGTTTGACAATAGGATTTGGTGTATTCATTCCTGATATAAGTACTTCTGATGGTCCTGAATTGCAGGTCTCCCCTTCTACCAGTCTTTCCTTATAATGTGTTTCTATCTCATATGGAACAAACACTTGATTCCATTTACACTGCACTAAGATGTCTTGTGGAGTTCAAGATGTGGAGAATTCTGAATTGGTTTGGAAAGAAAAAGAGCTGGAAGCTACTAATTTCTTTAAGATTAATCATATACTTTGGTGAAGTCTTATTATCATCCTTAGACGTCTCTATAGAAAAAGTGTGTTCTTTATTGCAGCTAAAGTGCTCAGTGCTGTACAGGACACACAAGGAAAAGAATGTATGTCTCAAAGAGCTTACATACTAATAGAAAGAAATGGTGAAGATAAAATGCCCTAGAAAGCCTACAGGAAGGAATAAGAGATTTTGATTTTAATGATTTGTTTGGTTTGGTTCACTTCTTGTGGGCATTATGGAAGAAGTCTTAGGGGGGACATAAAGCAGGAAGAAGGGTGGCTTAATGAACCAGTTTGGGAAGCATTTCATGCAAAGGGATTGGTTTTGAACAAGGCATGCAGACAGAGCTATAAGACTTAGGTTTGTTAATTTTCTCTGTTCGCATCTGTCTGTAATAATCACACCACCTATTTAGATAAGTTAAAACACATTTAATGGAAGTCCTTGCCACTTACGGAAATATTTGTTCCTCTGAAGGGCAGAAATCTTATTTGATTTCTACCTGCAATCCTCCTCCTGTTGCTCCAGGCAGATCTGTTTTTGTCAGAGTGTTTCAGCACATGTAGTGGTATCGGATAAGGATTGGTACATAGATGTGATTGTTTAATTTTGTGTTCTCTAGTGAGCAAGCCTGGATACTTCCTCTCACCTGGCAACTCCCTGACATGTTTTGCAAATGCTGCGTTTTTTTCCTGGTATTATTCAGACTCTCTTATGATTTGTAGAAAGTGCTTTATGCTTTCAGCCTCAATGCTTAAGCAACTTAATGTGAGATTTAAGCTTTTGTATTTGAGGAGTATCATATCACTTATGTTGATAAATCCCATATATTCTTTCATCCAGATCATTTGGCAAATTTTATTTAAAGTAAAGCGGATTAAAAACAAACATACCAAGTGAATCCTCTTCTACTGACCCTGAGGTTAAATCAGTGGATGAATTCAAGAATTAGGAACTGTTTAGTCAATAATGGGAACTATATCTATGAAGCAGTTTAATATTTGTATTTTCCTGTTTTTAAAAATCAGTGGTTCTTTTTTCCTGTCTATGATCCTACAGTGTAGGCTTGGCAGGCTGGTCATTTGACTGCTTATTATTTGACCCTGGTCAAATATTGTCGAATATGCCAGCAAGAATGCCCCAATGTAGGTGGTGGCCCACCTTTGTGACTGCATCACCGTGTGGTTCTTTCTTGGTTTCGTAACTTCATTTGATTTGTTTCACATTTTTCTGAGTTAACATAACCCAGTAAAGTAACTTGTTTTTTGGCATAAGTATCTATCTAGGCTAAGCCTATTGGAGACCATAAAGTTTTACCTGTTATTGTTACTTCTATTATCATTCTAAAAAATTTGTGTTTTAAAATATTATTTGATCCTTTTTGACATTTGAAAATATTTGACTAATATTTTGACTGGTCAATTGACCAGCTATTTGAGATCTGGTCAAATGCCCAATCCTACTACAGTAACCTCTGGGTCAGTGTGTTATTTGTCCCCCAATCTGCAAATCTGTTCTCTTGCTTTTGGCTCTGGAGGTCCCTGTTTTAATCTCTGGTGCCAGCCAAGATGGGGGCAATCACACAGGGGGGAAGTGGGTGGGGGCACAACTATGATTTGAATTGTTGTGGATCTCAGACACTTGGGATGAGCTTCCTGTGTCCGGAGAAAGTATGTAACCCATTGGTCAGTGTGTATTAACTGTCCGCCTGTAGGCCAGTCTGTAGAGAACGTGAATCTGCTCTAGCTTCCAGCTAGAGAGCCTGACTCTTTAGCTGAAACTATAGAGATTCATGCTTATATCTCCATAGGTCCATACGTTCTGTACTCTGTGTTAGGCTGCTTATGCAACCTTAATTTGCTCCCCTTGTTATTATGATAGCATATGATGTATCATATAATTAAAGACTGTCTTTCCACAGGACTCCTTCTTCATTCAGTGCGCAGATGGTGCTCTGGGGATGAATCAGGGTTGTGTAGTGAAGGAGACTATTGGCTGTAGGACCTCTGCCTCATTTGTTGCTCAAGTTAGAAGGTGTGTAGTGAATGAGGCAGGGAATTGCAAGAAGAGACAGGATAACTGGGATGGAAGTGGAGCTGTTCTGTAATAATTTTTGAATATAGTATATTGACCTGATTATTGGGATGTTTTTGTATGAATGTTGGTTTGGTTTAATAGGGTATTGTGAGGAAAAACTAACAGGAAAGGAAGCAATGGCTTAAATTAAACCACCCCATGGTAAATACTTAAGAGTTATTAAGAGATAATGACTTGTTAGCTTTGAAGATTCTACCTCTTGGCTCCAGCCGATTTGCAGAATTGATTGACCTGTGGGGCCAAGGTCTGGGAACCAGAAGTTTAAAAGGACTGGCAGTGTAAAAAAGTATCAGGGGGTAGCCGTGTTAGTCTGTATCCACAAAAACAACAAGGAGTCCGGTGACATCTTAAAGACTAACATTTATTTGAGCATAAGCTTTCGTGGGTAAAAAACCTCACTTCTTCAGATGCATGGAGTGAAAGTTACAGATGCAGGCTTTATATAATGACACATGAAGAGAGGGGAGTTACGTCACAAGTGGAGAACCAGAGTTGACAGGGCCAATTCAATCAGGGTGGATGTAGTCCACTCCCAATAATTGATGGGGAGGTGTCAGTTCCAGGAGAGGCAAAGCTGCTTCTGTAATGAGCCAGCCACTCCCAGTCCCTATTCAAGCCCAAATTAATGGTGTTAAATTTGCAAATGAATTTTAGTTCTGCTGTTTCTCTTTAAAGTCTGTTTCTGAAGTTTTTTTGTTCAAGAATAGTGACTTTTATATCTGTTATAGAATGTCCAGGGAGATTGAAGTGTTCACCTACTGGCTTTTGTATGTTAACATTCCTGATGTCTGATTTGTGTCCATTTATTCTTTTAGATAGGGACTGTCCAGTTTGGTCAATGTACATAGCAGAGGGGCATTGCTGGCACATGTTGGCATATAAAACATTAGTAGACGTGCAGGTGATTGAGCCCTTGATGGTGTGGCTGATGTAGTTGGGTCCTCTGATGGTGTCACTAGAGTAGATATGGGGACAGAGTAGGCAACGAGGTTTGCTACAGGGATTGGTTCCTGGGTTGGTGTTTCTGTGGTGTGGTGTGTAGTTGCTGGTGAATATTTGCTTCAGGTTGGGGAGTTGTCTGTAAGCGAGGCCTGGCCTGCCTCCCAAGGTCTGTGAGAGTGAGGGGTCATTTTCCAGGATAGGTTGTAGATCATTGATAATGTACTGGAGAGGTTTTAGCTGGGGGCTGTACGTGATGGCCAGTGAAGTTCTGTTATTTTCCTTTTTGGGCCTGGACACCAATATTCCACATGAGGATAGACTACAAGCTGTCAGGAACAGTATTCCTGATGAGGCCACAGCACGCCTGGTGGCTGAGCTTTGTGACTTTGTCCTCTCCCACAACCATTTCAGATTTGGGGACAACTTATACCTTCAAGTCAGTGGTACTGCTATGGGTACCCGCATGGCCCCACAGTATGCCAACATTTTTATGGCTGACTTAGAACAACGCTTCCTCAGCTCTCGTCCCCTAGTGCCCCTCCTCTACTTGCGCTACATTGATGACATCATCATATGGACCCACGGAAAGGAGGCCCTTGAAGAATGCCACCTGGATTTCAACAATTTCCACCCCACCATCAACCTCAGCCTGGACCAGTCCACACAAGAGATCCACTTCCTGGACACTACAGTGCAAGTAAGTGATGGTCACATAAATACCACCCTATACTGGAAACCTACTGACCGCTATACTTACCTACATGCCTCCAGCTTCCATCCAAGACACATCACATGATCCATTGTCTACAGCCAAGCCCTAAGATACAACCGAATTTGCTCCAACCCCTCAGACAGAGACAAACACCTACAAGATCTTTATCAAGCATTCTTAAAACTACAATACTCACCTGGGGAGGGAAGTGAGGAAACAGATTGACAGAGCAAGATGGGTACCCAGAAATCACCTACTACAGGACAGGCCCAACAAAGAAAATAACAGAACACCACTGGCCATCACGTACAGCCCCCAGCTAAAACCTCTCCAGTGCATTATCAACGATCTACAACCTATCCTGGAAAATGACCCCTCACTCTCACAGACCTTGGGATGCAGGCCAGTCCTCGCTTACAGACAACCCCCCAACCTGAAGCAAATACTCACCAGCAACTACACGCCACACCACAGAAACACCAACCCAGAAACCAATCCCTGTAGCAAACCTCGTTGCCTACTCTATCCCCATATCTACTCTAGCAGCACCATCAGAGGACCCAACCACATTAGCCACACCATCAAGGGCTCATTCACCTGCACATCTACTAATGTTGTATATGCCATTTCACACAGCCCCTAGCTATCCCCTCTCTGCAGGGCCTGATTAACCTATTGTGGGCCTGGCACCAAACATATTTGTGGGCCCCTGTGATGGGGTTCACGCTGCGCCCTTGGGCATTCGGCCCCTGGGCCTCCCTCTTCAATGACTCAGGGACACTTCAGTCTGGTGCAACACCCGTGCCCTTTAGTCTCAAAAGGTTTCCCACCATCAATTCCCAACTATATACAGGCGTCACAGCTACTTTGCCTACAACAGGCCTGGCCAGAAACAGACTAGGAGGCTCCCACCTCCTTCTTTGCCTGACCTTTCTCTTTCCCTTCCCCTCTTCTCTGGCTTCCCCCTAGCCTTTATAGCTCTGGGTTAATGAAGCTGGCAGGTGCGGCCAGTTACCAGGCAGGCACAGGGCTATTCACCCAGCCCCAGTCCATTCCCCTTGATTGGGGCTGGAGTGGCAGGAACTGATTAAGGACTTCTCCACCAGCATCCTGCCACAGCCCCCATGGGGGCAATGGAACCTGGTGCGGGGGTGGTGATGTCGGTCCGTGGAATGAGGGGCTGGCCAGGGGCATGGCAGGAGCAGCCCCGCTCCACCCAGTGTGAGGGCACTATTTACAAACCGGCAGTTGCCAGACGCATAATGGCCTGCCTGGCCCTGTGTTGCTAGCATGCCCCTTCCCCTTGGGGGCGGGCCCATGCCATGCCACACAGCCCTGCCTCTGCCCAACACTGGAACATCCCCCTGATTCTCTATGGCCACAGTGGAACTACTATCCTCAGCGCCCCCCCTGATCCTACCACAAATGCACAGCGCTCTGCACACCACCACCATCACCACCCCTGCCCAGCGCCCCCTGCTCACAGCCCCACCACAACTGCCCAGCACCCCACACAGAACCCCCACTCTCTAGTGCCCCAACACACAGAGATCTTCCCCACCATGTCACCGCCCAGCAGCACCCCCCCATGCCCTTCAGAGCCCCATTCCCCCACGCCCTGCCTCCCAGCCACACTCACAGACTCTCTGGGAGGTGACTGTGTCTGCCAGGCTGAGCTGGCAGTGCAGCCAGGGCTGGTCCCTCAGGACCCACTTGTCTGGAGGGGCCCAGTCAAGCCCTCCACACTGTTCCCACCCCCCAACTGACTGAGACTGGCCAGGCTTCTGCAACAATCTCAGGTGGCTCACCTCCAGGGAGACAGGTGGGGCTCCACAAGTGGTGGGAAGCAGAGACTTCCTGGAGCCGCACTGGGATCCGGCCAGGAGACAGAGAGAAGCCGGCGGGTGGGGCCAAAGGATGGAGATCGAGAGGAGCAAGTGGTGGGTCGGGTGGGGGGGAGCCAATGGAATGGCAAGGTCTCAGGGCACCGAGGAGGTGGCGCTGCCTCCCTGGACCCCACTGTGCAGAGCTGGCTCAAGCCTTGCCAGCTCTTGCCCACCCCCAAATAGAAGTAAAACTATGCCTATGCCCAAGGGTCCGGCCCCTGGCCCAGAGCCCCGAGTTCCTCCTCCATCCCCATTGGTCCCTGGCGTTTTTATAGCATGTTGAGGGGGGCTCAGCAAGAAAAAGGTTGAGAACCCATGGTAGTGAGTTTCAGCTGGCCTGACAAGTTCACTCTGCCCTAATTTGTTAATGTCATAAATCGTATCTGAGATGTGTCATGTAAGGTATCATTGGAAAACTAATAACACACTGAGCAGTAGTATTCTTGTGTGGGATATCTGTGGTAAACTCCCAAGGGACTATACAAATAAGAAGGATATGTGAAACTTAAATTTATTTACAAGACAAGTCTGGGGGCTGGGTAAACAGGTTTCTCCCAGACAAAGAATCGGCAGATGCCTCCAGCCTGATGTCATCAGAGTTGATTAGCAGTCACTGGGACAAGTTGCCATTCATTTGCATTTTAGAAAATACCAGCAGGGAAAGAAGCGAGCATAGAATTCTGTTCAGTAGCAGATTCCATGTCATCTTCGCCACAGCTTGAATGAACTGTACTTTCGGGGGCGGGGTGGGGGGTGGGTGATCTTCAGAAGATTCCATTTCAAAGCTTCACTGGACTATAAAAGGGAAGAGCAAAAAACCCCAAGTTGTCTTTCACCTAAGAAGGCAAAGGAACCGAGCACTTTGGACTTTGTGGGAGATCGTGACTAGAAGGGTGGTTTGCCATCTTTCTGGAAGAGGTAGTGTGATAAAAATCGTACCTTGAACTAAGTCTGTAGTTTTGTTAAGTCTTACTCTTGAGAGCATTTTTCACTTTTATTTGCTTGTAACCATTTCTAACTCTCTCCTTTATACTTGAACTCACTTAAAATCCTATCTCCTTAAACTTGTTTTTACTTTTAATCTAAACCAACCCCTGCTGTTTGAATTGAAGTGATTGTTAGCACCAGTTAAAGTGATAAGCTGTGCATTTTGTCCCTGTAGAGGAGCAAATAAACCTTATTATTCCTCCGAATGGTCTAGGATGGGGCTGGACACTGCAGAGTGCATGCTTTTGGGAAAAATTGGGTCAGGGGTATGTGTGTTGGGGTCATCTTGCCATATGTAACCAAAAAGCTGGTGGAAAGCGGAGTATGGTTGGTGGGTAACTGTGATGGCATGTCCACCCCATACAGGACTGAAAGGGGTTAAAGTGGCCAGGTAGACCTATTAACTCCATAGGCTGCACCTGGAGGAAGAGGCAGGGAGCAGGGAATTGATTGCAAACAGGTTCAGCTGTGCAGGAATAGGTGGGGCCTATAAAGCCAGGAATCTGGCAACAGACGAGCTGCTGCTGGGAAAGGGCAGTCACTCCCTGGGAAGAGGGAGGAGGGAGGAACTGGTCCACCCAGAGTAAGGAGGGAAACCGGGAGTGGTAGGAAGCAGTCCAGGGAAAGATCAGTGAGGGCCGGGAGAGTAGAGCCCAGAACTGCTTGGTTGAGGGTCCCTGGACTGGAACCTGGAGTAGAGGGCAGGCCCAGGTTCCCCTATCTGCCACTGCGGGAAGTGGCACTGGCAGGGCAGTGAACTGGAAGACTGCCTGGGTCACTGTGGGAGTGACAGAGTACTGAAGGACTGTACCCCAGAAGTGGGGGGAACCCTGAGTGACCTGGCCAGAGGGCCGAGTCATGAAGAGGAGATTGTGGTTCTTGGAATGAGAGAGGGCCTGCAGACCAGAGAGAGAGATGGAGTGACAGTGTGCGACCACAGGAAGGGTGCACTGACCTCGAGAGCTAATCCCCAGAGTGACCAGGAGGAGGCGCCAGACAAGCAGTGAGTGGAGCTCCCTGTGACAGTAACAAGCAGGTTGCGGGACCAGAGCTGCTTATCCCATAGACACACACTGCATGCTTGTATGCTGGCTGGGAGCATCCAGACAAGGGAGCTAAAGCAGCAGAATATTTTAAGGCACCAAGGGTTATAAGGTTACAATGCATCTGGGGTTACTTAATCCTGCCATGAGTCCAGGGGACTGGACTAGATGACCTCTCGAGGTCCCTAACAGTCCTATGATTCTAAGGCCACTGTAGAGACAAGCCCTCACTGGTCTGGATTGCACTCCAAAGTTAGACAGTTGTACTGACGCATCAAATGGGTCCACATAATCCACTCCACCCACATGTTTTGTATTCATGAAATTAACTCTGGCAGAAAGGAAGTATGACATTTGGGGTATCAAGGCAGCCTTTGAAGAGTGACATCACCTTCTGGAACGAACCTGGTTCCCAGTAAAAGTCCTTACTGTCCACAAGAACTTGGAATATCTCTGCACAGCCTGAAACTTAAATCAGCATCAGATTGGTCACTATTTGTCCCCTGATTTGAGTTTGTCATGACTTACCACCTGAGTGTTAGAAATGGAAAGGTGGATCTAAGCCCGCAAAGATGAGTACATTGAATCCCACACAGACCCTCTTTTGACAGTCCTTCAACCATCCAGCTTTCCCAATAGAATGGTAGATGAGAGCCTAATGTCCGTCATTCGGTCCCTGGTGCCTCATGACCCATTCGCTACCTGGATCTGCCAGGCCATGGACAATACAGATACCTAGCCCAGTTCAGGTTTCCAGTTACAGAATGGGATTCTCTTTAGTCATGGAGATCATGGATTCCATGACTTTAACGGACCTCCATGACTTCTTTGGTGTCAGCCCCTGCTGCAGTTGGCTGCGGGCAGGGTCAGGGCCGGAACTGTCACCCCAATCCCCAGCACCATGGCTGTTGCTTTCAAGGGCTGCAGCAGAGGCTGGAGCCAGAGTTATAGCTGCACGCTCCCCTGGCAGTGGCAGGGGGTATCAACCTGCCCCCCCCAGGAGTGGGGCTCAAGCTGTCAGTCCCTCCCAGCAGTTAGCTTCTTCTCACCAACAATTTTTAGTAAAAGTCATGGACCGTTCACAGGCTGTAAATTTTTGTTTATTACCCATGACCGGTCCATGACTTTTACTAAAAATTGTTGGATTAAGTAGAGGGTTAAGTAGAGACCTGGGAAACAGCTGGTGTGCTGACAAAGTGCCATCCTTCTCCTTTCCCTTCTGCTTGTTAAGGATTGATAAGCGTTGCAGCTGCATAGGTAATGTGGGTGTGTAAAGAAGTGTTATCTCCCCCTCCCTTTCTTTCCTGGCTACATAAATGAGCTCAGAGTCATGGCCCCTTCCTCCCTTCTCTGTGAACTGCTGATCAAGGGAATTTGTGGCTGCAATTACTGCAAAGAAATGTATCTTCAAGGTAAAAATGTCTGTAGAATATGCTTAATACTGTAAACAGTAAACAGGGGCGGGGATAATTATATTCAGCGTATAACTATTAATATTCATTGTATGGGTGGTCATATTACTCAATAAGGGTTTTGGGGGTGTTGTAGTAAATGTAGGTATTTACATATTAACTTAGATAAAAGAGTGTGATGTGATTAACTCAGTGCTTACTCAACAATTGGGTTGAGGGGAACAAGTACTGCAATAAAGAAGCCCGTCTACTCAATCCGCCTCTGGGTCAGCCTGCTCATTCTCTAACAAAAATAAGCATGGAAAAATCTTAAATGCATTCCTCATAGTTAAGGTTATGTCCCCAATGTTTTCCTGAACTTGAAGTCCTGAAACTTTGTCACAATACACAGCTCAGAGTCACTTTGGTCAAACTAAAATGTGGAGCTTAGCTTCATGGAACTTCTAGCAGCTGGGTGTGCAGTCTTTCATCAAGAAATATGTTTGCTCTTCTGACCTTTGCTCCTGAATGAAGAACCCATGTATGACTTCATTTGGCCTCTTCCAGCTGCTGCCCACCCCATCCCAGCCCTGGTGGACTTTGTCTCTGGACTTCATTGTGGATCTGGCTCATTCCCATCATTGCATGGTGGAGCTATTTGCAGTCAATCTTATGATCAACATGGCAGATTGAGGGCTCTGCCCATCTGGGCCACCAGACTGTACATATCCTTATCGTGGGGGACGTGCTCTGATTGTCAACCAGAAACCTCCGGTCAATCCGATCGTCAGCCAAGTTAGACCATTATTATAGGTTCATTGAAAATCATGGAGCAAATCAACCTATTGACGTTCAAACTGCAGCTACTAGAGTCAAAGAAAACTCATGTGGAATTCCACATTTCTCTCCAAAAACCTATTCCCTGGTCTGCCCAACCCACCACCACTACCTGTAGTGGTCCAAGGACAAGAGGAATACCTAGTTTGGCAGATTGTGGGCTCCAGATGAATTGCAGGTTAGGTTTCATTACCTAATGGATTGCAAAGGCTGTGGTCCTGATAACTGGTCAGGGGAGCTGCGGGGAGTGTCCAGGCACTGGATCTACTGCAGGACTTCCACTGAGCTCATCCTGAAAAGCCTGAGCCGAGGGCCCCTAGAAGGTGTCCGTGAAGGTTGAGCTCCTTCAGCTGAACCTGAGGACTAGCCTTCAGGCAGATTAATGAGCTCCACTGGGTTGCAGTAGGGCTGCTTGATTGGCTGAAGGGAACCAGCGGGCCTGCTTTTAAGCTCAGCAGCAGCTGCAGCAGGTTGCTGGCTGCTAAATGCTTATGCCCACAACTGCTAGCATTCCTGTGCCTGCCTTATTTCTAGTCTTGTTCTCAGCCTTGTTCTTGTTCTGCTCCAGTCCTGCTTGCTCCTGGCTCTGACCATCTACTTGACTCCTTGATCCTGACTCCTGCTCCACCCACTAGGTTTGGCCACGCATGTCCTGGTCATGACACGTTGCCTCTTGAGCTAATGAAATAACTGATAGCACTAACAAGTTGTCCTCTGTGTGGACAAACACTAGCCAGGGAGGGGACACTTTGCCACTGGATTTGACAGGTATTTGCTGACAACAGAGGAATGGTGAGACTTGGGAGTCTTGGGTTCTGTACTGACTCTGAAGGAGATCTGCTGCCTATTCTCCCTCAAGTGTGACACCTTCAGCCCTTCATCTCCTTCAATCTCTCCCTGGCCCAGTGCTCTCTCTTCCCAACTCCTGTTTTCTTGTCTCAGTCCCATTCTCGTCCCCTAGCTGGTCCCAGTCGTCACGCCTCAGGTTTCTCATCCCAGTCCCAGTCTCTTTGCCCAGCAAGTCCTAATATCACCATTCTGGACTCCCTGTCCCAGTCCCTGTCTTCGCACTCAGCCAGTCCCCTACACGGAGGCTTCTCCCTCTTCCCTCTACCCCCCGCCTCCATTGGCTCCTAGTCCCACCCCCTCTTTCCCTTCCTGGTTCCCAATCCCAGTCTCTGCTACACCATCTCCCAGTCCAGAGATTCAAGCTATGATTTTTAAGCCTTTGAAAAATGTTAAAAGCAAAACTGCCCCTTATACTCTCCTATATCCTTTGACAAAAGCCTGAGAAGGTATGAAAATCAGCTCACTTTAGCCTTCTCTACAGTATGAAAAGTATTCATTGGTGACAATGGGCATCAGCAGTATGGGCAGCTAAAACAGTTAGCTTCAAGTGTCTCTACAAACAACCATGTTCAGCACCAGCTCAGCTGTACCCATTGGAAGCAAACAGTAACTGTCACGTAGACAAGGCTTTGAGCTCGGCGCCAAATGGGGAAAGTCAACTTCAGAGATGAGAGCACCCTAGTGAGGCTGCCTAACCTCCAGAAGTTCACATGTAGGGATTTTGAGCTCCACTTGCAGTGGTAAACATGCAGTGAGGTAGTCTCAAGTAGTCAGGACCTGCTCTGTATAGGCCTTTCAATGTTGCCACCTGGAATTGCTCTGTTTGGCAAACAGGAAGTCAGAGACAGAGAGGCCGAAATACAGTTAACTTGACCAAACTGCATTCGTGTTCTGCATTGGCTTCTCAAAAGATTGCTCCATGTAGAGTTAATCTAATTTAGATGTCTCAAAAGCATGGATAAATGTGGTGAGGTCCACAGCCTGAGATAAAAGTTCCCCATAATGTTCTGCATTACCAGAAAAAGAAAAGGGGCTTTTGTCCACCTGTGAATCTAGGAGCAATCGAAAGTGGGTAAGGCTGTCATGTAACTATCAGCAGTCCCATGCTGTAAACCTCTTGAATGAAGGATCCCTCACGTACCCTTCTGATGTTTCCCCAACCTTCCTGCATCACCTCCCCTTTTTTTGGATTTAGCTTTAGTCTGCTTTTGGTCGTCCAAACCCTTATCTCAGCAAGAGACTGAAAAATCATGGAAGCTGCATTATCTGGGTTTGATGATGGTATTTGGCAAGGTAGAGGTTGCATTTTGCCTGCATGTTGATAGCCAAAAAGTCTCACTATTCCTCTGCAGTAGAGGTCTTGTATCCACTGACTTACTGTGGGGGTGGGGAGTTCACACGGTTCCAGTTTCCTATGGGCAGATGAGCAATTTCCCCAAATCACCAATAGTGTGTAACTAAATCAAAGAGAAGTGTCCAGAGGGAATTGAATCTAAAACCATTATTCCCTTAATACTCATGGGCCAAAAGGCCTGGGAACTCTGATTAACGTAAACTCTAGTATCTGGAAATACCTAAGAGGGTATGTTAAAGTCAGCTGAAGCTCTGGAGCAGCACTTAGGCACTGAGGAAGAACATTTTTCCCCCCTTGCTGTTTTCTTTCCTGTTGTACTTGGTTTAACTTAGTTTATCCTGAGGAGTATTACTGATCATGTTTAATGATAGAACATATCTGTTACTGAAGAGATGGAGGAAAGGGCTAGCATGTATTTGGGGCGGGAGAGAGGGCTTGCTATATACACTTTCACAATCCTTACTGCTGTCACCAGTGTTGTAAAATATATAGCTCAAGATGGCATATGTAATCCTATAGTCAGCTTTTACTTGCCAGGAGCTGTATCCTCCCCTAACATTTATGACCTGAGTACAGTACCAGCCTTTGTATTGTCAAATTCAAGGGTCCTGTTAAGACCATGAAACAAATGGCACAAATGGATAATTTGGCAGCTGGGACAAGGAAATTGTGAACATTTTTAAGGACTGATTTTGGTTATTTTTTTTTTTAAATACCATGAGGTTCAATCAATGAGTCTATCGAGAGACTTGTAAAAATGATAATTCAGTTACTTCTCATGGCTGGTGCTATTGTGCACCAAGTAATAAATAAGGGCAATCTTCTATTAGATGTCTTGGAACCTTAACTCTGTTTAAATCTATTGAGGATTATACTGTTATATCTGGGTTACACTAGATAATGGTCTGTCATTTATAACTCTGCTTTTTCAGTCTGATACCTGGGATTCATAGACATTTTATGTGTATTCTACTCTGCATAATGTGCATTCATTTGTCAATAATTCTTTGTGCTCCTCTGCTCATCCTGGCCCCTAATATTTTAGTGGTTTCAAGCTGTGTAATTTCACGTAGCACAAAGGCATCATGTTTGAAAACAAGCAATGCTTAAATTTAATTTTAAACGTTACATTAGTTCATTTCTATGTGTGAGCAAATATTCCTTGAGAACAAAGATTTACAGATGTTTATTACTGGGATATATAATGAGTGGCTATAGTTTACATTTAAAAATAATTGCCTTGAAGATTTTTCTTACTAGAAAAATACAAGAGTAAGAGTTAAAGCTTGGAACAAAATAATTACAT
This sequence comes from Trachemys scripta elegans, assembly GCF_013100865.1. Lineage (NCBI taxonomy): Eukaryota > Metazoa > Chordata > Testudines > Emydidae > Trachemys > Trachemys scripta. The sequence goes on from NC_048299.1 coordinate 242,741,400, forward strand.
TTTACAACTCTACTTAGAATATGAAAGTCAATTTTTAAAAACACTTTTCAGAAGAGGGATTGCATGACTTAGGAATTTAGGAACGGGGTCTAGAGCCTTGACATGTAAATGGCTAGTCCAACTCTTGTCATAACAGTCACTACAGTTGTTAATATCTGATTTGACATTTGGTAGTGTTACTTCATTTTCCAGTTGTAAGTGTCCATATTGTGACAAATATGGCAATTTCCTGCAATGTCTTTGAAATACCTTATTGTATTTAGTTTATGTATTACTGTGGTCAGGGATTGTGTGTAACCTCTGTTGGGGGGAAATGCGACATCGCGTGAGGTTACAATATCTATGTTTGGGGTCCATTGATTTAAATGAATGGTTTGTGTTCTACAACTAACAACAGTGGGAGGTGATTAGGCAAATTCATTCAGGTTCTAACACCTTCAGAGAAGTACTGCCTGCCCTGTCACATGACTGGGACATGGGCAGTCATGGTCTAGTGGTTGGAGGAGTCCTACCTAATGGTCAGAGTGGGAGTCAGGCCTAGTGGTTTCAACAGGAATCGGGGCCTAGGATCAGAGCCTGAATCAGAGGCTGGGTGCCCAAGCCAAGGGTCACATGAGAGTTGGGAGACAGGAGTCAGAGCCTAGAGTCAGAACTGGAGTCCAAGGCCAGATGCCAGAGCTGAAGTCAGAGGTTAGGAATCAGAGCTGAGGATCAGAGTTGGATTACATGGAGCGAGTCAAGGCAAGAGCAGGGCTGTGTCCAAGGCAGGAGCTGGGCTGTGGACGATAAGGCACAGGAACTGTCACAGCCATAGGTGAGTGCTGTTACTGCAGGACTGTTACTGGGCGTAAGAGCTGGTGTGCTAATGAGGGCTATTCCAATCAATCAGGCAGCATAGCCACTCAGGCGGCCTACTTCAAGCCAGTTGTGCTTGTTAGGTTGGCCAGAGCTGGCTCTGCTGTACGCCCTGGTTCCTGACACCATCTCCTGGAGAGGCTTACATATACTGGTTCAGACTGGATTCTCAGAGACCAATAGAAAAAGAAAGGGCTTTTGGATCAAGAACCTGAGTTTAACTGACTCAGGGCCTTCTTTCTGATCCAGGAAATGTACCTTCTGTCCAAGGAAGGGCCCTAATCCTTGTGGAAGGGTCAGAAAGACTTGACCTACTAGGGTCCCGTGAGATTGATGGGTGACCTCTGGCAAGCTTTTTAGCAAGCAAGTAGGTTTTTATATGCTTTTTCTGTAATGCTTTTACCTGAAGAATAAATGTGCTTGCTCAGAAAAGGCTGGATAGTAGCTTATAACTGTGGGCAACACACTGGTCATAGCCTTTGGAGTGTAAGCAAAGTGTAGACGCTGGTCTGTCGAGGAAGTGTGGCTTGCTGGAGATATTGCATTATAATCTAGGAAGCAGTGCAGCCTTAAAACCCCAGTCAGGAATGAATGAGACGTGGGTCTCTGTCCAAGAGATGTGACAGTTAGGAGCTGGGAGCCTAAAGTGGGTGCCCTTGGTGGACCATGAAGGGAGAATAAAAGTGCAGTTCCTCTGATACTTGGTGTTCTGACTCCAGTTTCCAGTCATAAGTGGCCCTATCACAAAAAACCACCATCACAACAGGCACAAATTGGCACTACGCTAGCAATCTCAGTAGACAAGCCAAAGACTGAATGGACACGATGACTGAACTATTCTTCCACTGACCTGCTATGTGACTTTGGGGAAGTCACTTCTGTGCCTCTCTCTTCCCAACCTTTCTTTTGTCTAATTAGATTGTCAGCTCTTTGTGGCAAGGACTGTTTCTCCGTATGGATCTGTGCTGCAGTCGCAATTCAGTCATGGTAGCACAGGCTGTACAAGCCCACTTGGGACTTGGGTATGTATTCTAGCCTGTGCTGTTGTTCTGCTGCTGAGTCTTCACTGCTATTGTTATTCAGGCTAACTAGATCACAGCTAGCTTGTGTATGTCTACACATACTGCAGTCACACCTCTAATTGCAATGTAGACATAGCCTATACGTTTATGACGTGCCTAGCACAATGGGGCCCTGATCTCAGCTGGGACCTCTAGGTGCTAATAGAATACAAATAATAATTAATAATATTAGGTATCTTGAGTACTAACTGAATTCCTTTCTCCTACAAAAATGCAAATGATTCTGTCTGGTTAACATTTGATCTGTGCAATAGTGAAGAAAATTAATTTAAAACTCTCTTTAGTGACTGAATACATAGACAATCTAAGAGCCCTCCACTTTAAAAAGCAAAAACAAAAAAACCCTCTCTGTTCTTGGTAGACACTGATCAGGGTAGTGAAAGGTGCACTACATGGTGAAAACTTATCCCCTGGGAATACGGTTTGCTAACAAGTGCTATTGGAGTTAAATTCAGCACCAAAAAGAAAGAGACCTTGTTTCAAAAGCTTGTTTCTTCAAATGGGCTGAAGAACTATCTTCAAGCTATTTATAAACATCTTAAATGTATTTCTTTATTGTTGGTGTTTATTGTCAATACAATATCTGCTCTCCAGTTCTTCCATCAAGCTTTTTAAAAACTTGCCTTTAGTTTGGTATGTTTCAGTACAACGCAAAGGGGAATATTGGCCCAACTAATATGATACACATAAGTTGATATTAGTGTTAGTAGTATTACTATATCAGAATATATTGTTTACATAGCAGCATTCTGCCCTTGTCATAAACCTCATAACTGATAGCACACACAATTGAAATAAATATCCTTTTTTATCCATAATACTCATTAACAAGCTTGTATATAGTTGCTGGAGAGAAGCTCTCTAACACAATAGGAAATAATTTAAATTATGTTCTTTTCGTACAGTTGGTGCTTGTCAATCCACCACTTGTTGTTGGAGGTGGAAAGAGAGGCCCTGAAGGCATATCTTATGACAGAGAAGCAAAAGACCAGATACCAATTTCCCCAATAAGTCCAGCAAGATTTTCAACCAGGAATCAGCAAACTTTTCAACTTTGCATAGTCGGTTGCATGTAAGCGCCCTAGGAATGCGATTAACCTATTTTTTCTGAAGTTTCAACACCAAAAAGAACGTAGCAGTCTTAGTCGAATCATGAAAATGATCAGATAAGAAACTAATATTTTGATCTGTAAAGTTTGTTGTAGCATTGTATTGAAATCTCTAATACTTTTCAGAGATGCTGAATAATCTGCAGCTCCCATTGACTTCATTTGGAACTGCGGACACTCCACTAGTCTGAAAAGTCAGTCTCTATGTATCTCAACTGGATGCTTTTGAAAATTTTGGTGTTAATCTTATGGGCCTGTTCTTTCAAAGCATTTACAAATAACTTAGTTCTTGTTCTATTGACTTCAATGACTTATACTCCTGTGAGCAAAATTAAGCAGCTGCTGAAATGCTTTGTAGGATTGTGGCCTTAGAAAGACGTAGTACATTTCAAAGGTACATTTTTTAATAACTGTGCAATATAAAAGTGCTTTATGACTATTAAGTCAAATTATCCACCCGTGTAATTTCATTGAAGTCAGTGAAGTTACACCAGGAAAGAACTTCATCCACTGAACAGTATGTATCAGCACTTTTTTTTTTCTTTTAAAGAAAGTAATTTAGGCCCTTTCCCTTTGCAGTACTTCACTTGTCCAGTTCTTATTTTTGGTGAAAAGCTTTAGTAGAAAATACTTACCCTTAACACTGAAATATAACTATTGGCAAATTGCATTAAAGAGAGTCTTGGCATTTTCTGTCAAAAGTATGCAGCAATGTTAAGTGTACGTGTCTTCAGCAAAGCTGAACAGCCTCTCTGCTGGAATGCTCCTTGGAGGAGCTCCAAGAAACGTCTTTGTAACTGCTGCATGATTTGACAAACTGATTGTGTTCAGCTTCCATAATTCCACAGGGTTAGCAGACCAGCCTTTGCAGGGTCTGACTGATAAAGTCACAGCCCCATGTTGACTGCTGTTGAGGAAACTTGCTAAAATTCCAATAGAACTTTCACCCCCCAACCTCAGAGACTTGCATTATCCAGGTGAGATTTGTTGATCAGTCGCTCCATAGATAATGGTTCCTATTTTCAGCTTTATCTTGGCACGTAGGTTTCCCTTTATTCAGCTAGATTTGCTCTACTAGTCTTAGAGTGGAATCCTTGAAATCAAAACATTTGGCATCAGAACTGCAGGAGTACATCTTAACTAGCAAATCCAGGATACAAGACATTTTGTTTGACCTTGTTTTGATGATGAAGCAATGTAGCTAGCTCAGAATTTGATTTCTTAGTATTGGTCCCTTTGCCTCTTAAGTGTAAATTCTCCCCGTCTTTGAGTCCCCAAAACTCCAACCTTTAGCCTCTTCTTTTCTCTCACTTGATCACATCCTTTGCCATGGTCCAGATCATCCTGTCCTAAGCAGGGCTGGCTCTGGCTTTTTTGCCGCCCCAAGCAAAACAAAAAACCTGTGGGGCGGCCGGAGCAGCGAAGCCAAAAAAAAAAAAAAATGTGCGGAGCCAGGCAGCGGAGTGCGCTGCAGACGTGCCCCAGGCAGCGGAGTGCGTGCCCCGGCTAGCGGGGGGAGGGAGTGGGGGAGAGAGAGAGAAGGGGGGCGGCCAGGGCTTCCTTCAGCTGGGGCGCTCGCCACGCGGCCCCTCCCACCGCGCCGTCTGCCGGGAGAGCTCCACGCTGCTCTGGTCAGCGGGGAGGGAAGGATGCAGGTTGCCCCGCCATGCTTGCTACAGACCTGGCACCAGCTGGGGCAGATGGAGTGCGCAGGGCATTCCCCTCCTCCGCGCTGCCGCCCCCTACAGGGCGGCTGGAGCGGCGAACCAAAAAGAAAAAAAAAAAGGATTGGAGGGAATGCTGCCCCTTAGAATCTGTCGCCCCAAGCACGAGCTTGCTCGGCTGGTGCCTGGAGCTGGCCCTGGTCCTAAGGTAAAAACCATGGGAAGGAGTTATGGGGGAGAAGGTATTTGTGAGGTATTCTTATTTGTTCAGTTGTAAAAGTTGGCTTTTGTCTTCCTGTGGAAAAGGCTGCAAAGTCTACCCACATATCTGGCCACCTCACACTCTTCCCATGTCCCTACCCACTGCCTCTGGTCCAGCAGCTTTGTGTTCCCAGTGCATTGTCTGCTGGCTTTGGGGTGGGCTCAGCTCTTTTGAATGTTTATTATTTTTTCCTGCTGCCAAAAGTTTCCTGAGAAACTGAAACAAGAGAAGGAAAATGATAATTCTTAACAGTTTATAGCTCAACCAAACCCAAACTGGATGTCATGGAGAAATGAAAGGCATGCGTGTATTCCCAGGCCTGCTCTAATCAATAAAGGTACTAGAGATTCTCAGACAAAAAGTTGCAAGAATTTTTTATAATGGGAAGTGTTATATGCCCTAAATATAAGAGGTCACTCTGTCATACCACCCTATAATATGCATGCTTCCTTTTGTCTTTTCTCAAAAATCAGTTCCTTCAAATCCACAATGTAACTTTATTTCTGTTCTGTGACTTCCCTTATGTTTGTAAATATTTTGCTAGTATAGAGATTTTGCCCAAAGCTGAATTCAGTATTTGAGGGGTGGCTGTGAACACACAAAAGAAAGAAAATGTTTCCTCCCTACTCTGTAATGTGATGTATTTGTGTATGCTGTTCAAAATGCCACTGATTTTACAGTTGCCTTTTCACACCACCAGCTTGTATCTACTATAAGTCATATCCATTGTAACATTCACATCATTGTGCCTCTTTTAGGATTATTGCTTTACAAATATCTTCTTCCCATTGAATGTGTTTCACTCAGTTACTTCCTTATTTGAGATTCCCACTAGACTCACATCTTGGTCTTGTGCCTCTAATCCAAAAGGATGACATTTTTCCTTGGCAAGGATTTTTAATCTTGGATTACTTCACTGATAGTTATTTCTGCTATTTTATCTTTGTTTGGTCTCAGCATTGCTCTATGATTAAGTGTTGTCCATTTTTGCTAATTTTTGTTGTTGTTGTCTTGGCCTTCACTGTTTCCTGGACAAATTGCAGACTGACCATTGCTGTCTGTTTTGTTGTGGAACTCTTCAGGTATTTCATGCTGTGATTTTCCAGGCTTGTTGTCAATTGTTTTAGCAGCAGCTAATGAGTGAGATGACATCAAAGTATCATACTGAGAGACTGAGGCTTTCAGTTGAAAAGTTTAGCGCAGTTTTGCCTTTCCACTTCGGTATGCATTATACAATGGTACTTTAAATATGGGTATAAAGAGGTTACATTCTTCAACTGGGTAGCAAGCAGCTGTACCTGTAACACCTCTGCTAGGTGGTCTCCAAACTCAGATCCCAAATCCTTTGTAAACACTTCATTTCTTACTATGTCTCAGTAGTCATTTTCATTGCCTACAAAGAATACTTAAAAAAACCAACAATCTACAAGCCAGATCCTGAGCTGCTGTAAATCAGCATGGTTCTGTTGAAGTCAATGGAGCTATGCTGGTATACACCAGCTCAAGAGCTGGCCCTATATCTGCTGTGTCAGGCTTCAAGGTCCACATATAGTAAGACTTCCATGTTGTATCCAGTTTCCTTCCCTCCCCAAGTTCTAGATGCAAAAAAGCTAATGAGAAGGACTCTACAGTGCAAGTCATAATTTTAACTTTGACTGGGTGGGTTCCCAGAGCCAAGAGCCTTAACTGATTATTATCTAGGATGATGTTTCATTCGCAAATCTTGGCAACACTGGAGAGCAATCCTGGAAAAATATCGTTTTACTACTCACATTTCAGGTTTTTTTTGCTGCTTTCTCTTTCCATGTGATGTTAGAACCCGGTGACTTTTTCAAAGGTAAATCTCCTTCTAATATTGCAAATCCACCTAACCTTCAAGCCATCTTACTCCACAGCTGTCACAACAAACTTTCTCTTAGGTGTCACTAAATGTATCAGACATCTCTGTTCAGCATGCAAGTTCTTTCTCCTTAGCCTGGGGCTTTTTAGTGTAATCTGATGTTATCCTAACCACTGCATGTATTTCATGTATTCCTTGGAGGACAATCACACTGTACATAGTTGGGGAAACGATACTTCACAGATTTAGACCTTTAGCAATTAAGTGGTTATTATCCTAAACCTATTGTTTCCTTTCCGCATTTCCCGTAACCATGACCCTTGTGAACTGTGTTCTTTCTGTCTGTATTTTTTTTTAACTGGGATTTTGGGAAACCTTGCCACAGTAGAATAGATGAGTTTCTCAGACACTTAGTCATTCAAGTTTCTCTCTGTTATGCACCGGGCCGTGGTCTTGCCGAATGGTCATAGCAGGAGGCTGGCCTTGTGGTTGGAGCAGAGGTGACCAGAGCCCAAATCAGGAGCTGAGTTACCACGCACAGGGGGTTAGCTGCAGCTGAGAGCCAGGAATCAGGATCAGAGAGTCAGAGCCAGAGTATCAGCTGGAGCAGAGGTCTGAAGCGAGGGCCAGGAGCAAGAAGCAGGACCAGAGAGACAGCTGCAGACGTGGAATGCTATTAAGCAGCCAGGGACACAGGGCTGCTGCAGAGTTTAAGAAGGTGCCTGCTGGAGTCTTCGGCCAATCAGGGGCCGGGTTAATTAGCTGAGGGCAATGAGCTGCATCTGGGTGACAGTACCCCACTCCTTATGGGGTGCCTTCCAGGAGCCCTTGGATCTGGACTGTCAGGATGGGCCTGGTGGAAAACCCATCGTAGGTCTGGGTAGGGTTGCCAACTTTCTACTCGCACAAAACCGAACACCCTGGCCCCGCCCCTGCCCCACCCCTTCTCTGAGGCCCTGTTCACCTGCTCACTCCATCCCTCCTCTCTCTGTCGCTCACTCTCCTCACCCTCACTCACTTGCTCATTTTCACCTGCTAGCTCAGGGGTTGGGGTGCAGAATGGGATGCAGGCTCTGGGGAGGGGGGCAGAAATGAGGGGTTCAGGGTGTGGGAGGGGGCTCTGTGCTGGGCAGGGGATTGGGTGCAGGGGGGGTGCGGGCTCTGGTGTGGGGCCGGGGATGAAGGATCTGGGTTGCAGGAGAGAGCTTCGGGCTGGGGGTTCGGAGTGGGGTATGGGGGTTCCAGGCTGGGGCGAAGGGGGGGTGCGGGCTCCAGCTGGGGGGTGCGGGCTCAGGGGTGGGGCTGGAGATGAGGGTTTTGGGTGCAGGAGGGTGATCCAGGCTGGGATTGAGGAGTTTGGAGGGTGGGAGGGGGATCAGGGTTGAGGCAGGGGGTTGGGGCATGGGAGGGGGTCAGGGGTGCAGGCTCCTGGTGGCACTTACCTCAAGCAGCTCCTATAAGTAGTGGCATGTCCCCCCTCCGGCTTCTATGTGCAGGCATAGCCAGGCGGCTCTGTGTGCTGTCCCGTCCGCAGGCGCTGCCCCTGCAGCTCCCATTGGGCATGGTTCCTGGCCAATGGGAGCTGTGGAGCTGGCACTTGGGGCTAAGGTAGGCTCCCTGCTCTGCGTGGCTCCCAGAAACAGTGGAATGTCCCCCCTCCGGCTCCAATGCCCCTATGCGTAGCTCCACTGCACCTGCCTTAGCCCCGCTGCGCTGCCAAACGCACTTTTAAGGGCCCAGTCAGCAGTGCTGACTGGAGCCGCCAGGGTCCCTTTTCGACTGGGAGTTCCAGTCAAAAACCGGACACCTGGCAACCCTAGGTCTGGGGCATGAATGTTCTCCTCAAGTTCCCAAGATTGTTCATCTGGCCTCTACTGTTCCCAGTTTGTCAGGTAGAATAGCTTGCCCTGCACCCATTGGAGTATAGAATCTACCTGACTATATATTTTTCCTGGCCTGGACAGTTACCAGTGGAGGCAGTGGGTTGAAGCAGTCCAGAAATGGGTTTTCTGTGTGTGGTGTCAGGAGAGGGCCATGGAAGGTGGGGTGGATTTTCAGATTCTGAAAGCTATAACTTAAAGGTAGTGGGTTGATTTATTTAATGATTGGGAAGGGACCATTATACTAGTGATCCAATTTTGCTGATGGGCGCTTGGATTTTAATTTTGGATAGACACCCAGACCTTGTCCCCCACCGCAAAGCTGGGTGTGTCCTGCAAAAGGTGTTTAACCCAACTGTATGCTGCAGGAGCTGGAGAGTCCACAGGGAAGTCTGGATAAAAGCGTAATTTGTAATTGGCAAAGAAATGGCTTTGCACTAGGGAACTTTTAATCCACACCAGCAGGGTCCACAGGGACAGTTGGTGCACAACATGAATTTACACCCCAACTGGTGCACATCAATGCACCTTATGGACAAGCTCTCAGATTTCTATTTTTTTATATCGCCCTAGTTTCTAATCTTACCTTTGTTTTTCTGTAGTGAAGAGTCTGCAAGTTAGTTCTAGCACCCTATTCAAACTCCCTATTGAAAGTATGTACTTGCTGAACACTTGCTTTGCTTTTTAGTGTCTCATTTTGCAGCCTGCGTTCTAACAAAGTGCTGATTTTTGTTTTCACGATTGATTAAATATGCTGAGTAATCATTAAGTCCTATTACTGTTAATCTCTCTGGTACAGTTGTTTTCGTTTGCTAAATCTGATTAATATCTGACTATTGGAATATGTAAGGATCAGCACGTTATTTTCCCAGCCGATTCATTGAAATGCTGAATTTCATTTTCCGTGGACTGAGACAACAGATGCTCTGTTCTCCTTCTGCATAAGGAGGAGAGTGCTTGCTGTATTGTAGTATAACAGAGTATGATGTTACTTTGTCAAGTAGTGAGTGATTCCTACAATGTACTAACAACTGACCACATCCTGCTAGGCTGCTCCAGGAGAGCATTATAAGCCTCACTGCCATCCTGGCAGCCTTGAACAAGTTTCAATCACAATTCTTACCCTCCTCCCAAAGGGAGGAAGCAGGGCTGTGAGCTAGACCTCTGCCACACATGGTCAGTGGAATTGCTGGGGCATATGATGGGGAGTATGCTGCATCTGCAAAAGCCTTTAGCTGCACATGTGCTCCCCTTGTGCATTGGGAAGCTCCAAGAGGAATTCTGGGACCTAGATACAATTCCGCATGGAGCTCCCCTTGGGGTGGGACCAGTACTCAGAGTGTGGGTGAGCCCTGTACAGTAACTCGTCACTTAAAGTCATCCTGGTTAATGTAGTTTCATTGTTACGTTGCTGATCAATTAGAGAACGTGCTCGTTTAAAGTAGTGCAATGCTCCCTTATAACGTCGTTTGGCAGCCGCCTGGTTTGTTCACTGCTTGCAGAAAGAGTAGCCATTGGAGCTAGCTGGTGGGGGCTTGGAACCAGGGTGGACCGGCAGCCCCCCTATCAGCTCTCCACTCCCCTAAGCTCCCTGTGCGGCAGCCACCCAGCAGGCTATCAATTGCCGGGCAGTTCAGCTGTCCCTCCCCCCACTGCGGTGTGCTGCTCCTGCCCTCTGCCTTGGAGCTGCTCCCAGGAGCCTCCTGCTTGCTGTGCAAGGGGTTGGGGGGAGGGGAAGGAAAGGGTGCTAATATCAGGGTGTCCCCCTCCCCCCCTGCTCCTGCCCCCATCTCCACAGAGCAGGGGGGACACACGACAGAGCTCAGGATGGGAGGGAGCTTGCTGGCAGCAGCTGCTGTCTCAACTTGCTGATCAACTTCAAAAGGCAATGAATGTCCTGAGGTAATCCTCAAACTCGTCTACTCTTTCATTCTGTGCCTCTAAGGCCTTTTCACTGTCAGCATCCCAGAAGAGATTATGGATCCTCTCCTGGATCTCAATGTAAAAGTCTAGCAATTGGATCTCCCAAAAATGATGTGGGCTTGCCTCTTTTGTTCCCTTTGACTCCAAGGTCCACAGGCTATGCTACTTTTCCATATGTTTAGGTATACACATGCTTTCTTTAAGTAGCACATAGGCAGGATAGACCGTGTTCTAAGTGCTTACTACTGAAATCATTGCTCCAGCTCCTTCCAACATGCTACCAAGCCAGACCTTCCCAATCTAATGGTCTCCTTACCACAGAGGACTCGATATGGGAGAAAGAAGACCCCTTAAGCCCTGAAGCCTTTCCTTTGTCTCTGTGGTGGATATATGAACACCAATGTGGTTTTCCTTGAGAGAGTGGAAAAGAGAGGGTCTAAATGGGGAAGGAGAATATCCCCTCACAGCTGCTATATGATCAAGAGGAAGGTATTATAGTTTTTATAGTCACTGAGACCGCTCTGGATGGATAAGATTCTGCAGTAAGATCCTGAGAAACATCAAAGTATCTTTACAGTTTGGATACCTTGGCTACTGTGCATTTCCAAATGTTAAAGGGGTCTAGGTTTCTTGTAAGTTTAACACCTGAATGTATTGGGTATCTAATATTTAGAGGGGTTGCTGTTGTTCTTAACTCTTGAAAGGTAATATGCAGTCAAACCAGTGTGTGCCTGCAACCTTTACCTAAACAAAGATTTTTGTGTGGAAATATAAATACAGTAACTCCCCACTTAACGTCCTCTCGCTTAATGTTGTTTCAAACCTACGTCCCTGCTGCATTACAGAACATGCTCGTTTAAAGTTGTGCAATGCTCCGCTATAACGTCGTTTGGCCGCCAGCTTTGTCCACAGCTGCCAGCCCCCTATCAGCTCCCCTACACCTCCCCGCCCCCGCACCTCCCGCCCGCTGGTGGACCCCGCGACTCAGCGCCTTCCCTCTGCTCCCCCGCCTCCTGCCCATAGCAATCAGCTGGTTTGCAGCATGCACGAGGGAGGGGGGAGGAGCGAGGATGCAGCGCAGGCTCCCCCTCCGTCCCCTGCCTCCTGAATGTTTCAAAACAGCTGATTGCCATGGGCAGGAGGCAGGGGAGGGAGGGGGGAGGCTTTGCAGCGTTCAGGAGGGAGGGGGAGGAGTGAGGATGCGGCACACAGCCTCCCCCCTGCCTCTTGCCTGTGGCAATCAGCTGGTTGGCGGCGTTCAGGAGCGAGGAGGAGCCTGCGCATTGTGTCCTCGTTCCTCCCCCTCCCTCTGCCTCCTGAACGCTGCAAACCAGCTGATTGCCACGGGCAGGAGGCAGGGGAGGGAAGGGGGAGGAGCGAGGATGCGGCGTGCGGATTAAAGGAGGAGGAGGTGGGAGGGGAGAAGAGGCGGGTTAAAGGTGGGGACTTGGGGGAAGGGGTGGAGTGCGTGGGCCGAGGGTTGAGCCCCCCGCCCCCGGCAAAGTCGGTGCCTGTGCAAGAGGAGACAATTCACCCTCTTCCACTCTCTGATTCCACCACCACAACCAAGCTTCATACTCAGCAAGGATGATTGTAGTTTAAATTGTTTCTTTAAAATTGTTTAAAATGTATATAATGCCTTTTGTCTGGTAAAATTTTTTTTCCCTGGAACCTAAGCCCCCCATTTACATTAATTCTTATGGGGAAATTGGATTTGCTTAACATCGTTTTGCTTAAAGTCGCATTTTTCAGGAACATAACTACAGCGTTAAGTGAGGAGTTACTGTATACGTTTAAAGATGGTGAAACTAATGAAGGAGAAGAAAGGGTTCAGGGCATGAGGAGTAGAAAAAAGAATAGATATGGGGTCAGGAGTAGTCAGATTAAAAAGCACCTTTGGAATAATGAAGTTCTAAGATGGATTTAAAAAAAAAGTGCTGAGAAATGGACCAAAATGGATGTCAAGGAGAAGTGAGTACATCAACATAGGGTCCACTGTAAGAAATGCATGTTCAGAAAAAGGGTTGAGGAGTTCTTAAATATAGTTTGGGCATTTGCTCTTAAGGATTTTAAAAACTGAGTGTTAGCTTGGTGTAGGTCTGACAGCCATTAGTTCTACCACTGAATTGCTTTATGACATTGAGCAACAGGAATATATTCAGGGTTGTCCTATGGCCTGTGTTGGAGGTCAGACTATATGATCACAGCAGTCCCTTCTGGATTTATAATCTATGAAGTCATAAAGACTTGCTGAAAATTTACCTACTGCACAGAGCTATTGAGAATTAATAAAGTAATGTTTGTACAGTGCTTTGAAAACCTATACAGCAGTATATTTGAGAATTTTACTGTTTTTACTGGTAACCTCCACGTATGTACGTATGTGTCCAGAACAATTTCTCAAGTCAGTGATGATAAAATGAATAGTACATGTATCCAGAAATATTTGTTAAATAAGTAGAGGTGAAGAAGAATACATGAAAATATAATGTGGACAGCTTAAAATAATACTTTGGCAGTAGAGCACTTTTTTCATTTTCAAAGCACTTTAAAGCATTCACTCAATTAGCCCCTTGCCCCTGCACAAAACAATTATTACCAAGAATAATATCCTTTGTAGAGTAAACTGTACATTTTGCATTTAGAATTAAGGTTTTGCTAAAAACAACAGGTTTTGATCTCTGTGAAAAATATAATTTCTTACTATTGGTTATAAAGAGTGCATGAATGTGTGAAAGGAGTATATCAAACCTTTCAGGGACTAGTTGGCATCGTATTCTTATTTTTAAAAAGGTCTCTTAACATCTGTAGATTTAGGGCCATCTAAAGGGTTTTAGTTTTCATTATTAAACTTTTTAAAAGTGTTTAACATCTAAGAGCATAATATTTAACATTCAGATAGCAGCTCAATTTAAATTCAAAGGAAGTGTAACAATTCTGTCCTCTTGTGTATAAGAATGAATAGTTTTACATATTCTACCTTCCAATTATTTTATAACAAAAAACACAACTAAGAAACTTACAAGCTTTCAAATGCTTCCAGAAGTTCCTGGGTCAGTTTACTTGTATTTTAGACAAACAATTTTTTTTAAAGAGATTGACAACTTGATGGAGATAAAACCAGTTGAGAACATCTAAAGTAGGGATAATGAAGATAGTTGCTGTCTTTTAAAGCATATGGCTTTAACAAAGATAAATATAGGTACCTAAAACAAATGTCACACTTGTGCAAATATCTGGACTCAGACATAGAGATGCTATATTGTGAAATATTTGGTCACCTTCTGGTAACTGAAGCCATGTCCTAAGTGTTGTTTGACTGGCAGGCTAGAGAATGCCAATATTCAACATGTTAATCAGAAGAGAAGCAACATGTTGGTAATGTATAATCATTCTTCAGAGTACAATAAGAGATTACAGGAATGTGGGTACTGTATAGTGCATACCAGATACCTGGCAGGTATGCATTCCAGATTATTGAATTGTTAAATATTATTCAAGTGTAGAAGTTATGGGTTTTGTGGGCTGAGAAGCCTTGAACCAGTCACTTAGGGCCGATTTTCAGAGGTGTTAAGCACCCCCAGCTCCCATTGATATCAGAAATTCCGGCCCCAAGTGATTGGCTAGGAAACCTTCTTCTCAGTTTAACCTCACATCTCTGCGATGGGGAAATGAATTCTTATCTCATGGTGGCATTGGGATTTATTTAACATTTGTAAATTGCTTTGAGATCTTGGTATTAAAAGTACTATATAAAATGAATATTATTGATTTATAGAGCTGGTCAGTATGAAACAATTTTATTCACAAGAGATTCGGAAGACTTTTTGTCCAGATGTGTTGTGTGCTGACAGTAGTAATGCGCTTTGTCCAGTGTTGGGTTAGCAGTAGGGGCCAATTCTGCTTCCAGTGGAGTCAGTGGCAAACATCCCATCGACTTAAATGGAAGTAGCATTGAGTTTTTATTTAGTGCAGAATATTATTATTTAAAGAGGTGTTGCATTCCAGTGGGTGAAATGTCTTTTTAAACAGCAATAAAGTTTGTGTCCAGTTGTTTAAGTATCTTTTTGTGTTTGTCTTCAATAATTCTGTCTCTAAGTTGAGTTTACTTCTCTGCCACTTGAGTTTGCTTTGATCAGATTTGTTTTTATCTTAGCCTGCTTGATAAATAACAAGTGTATCGCTGATAGCTGAATGATTTAAAATTGTGTTTTCTCCCCCTCCAACAGGGCATCTGAGCAAAAGAAAAGGAAGGAAAATGAAATTCCTACTCTTAATAGCTTTCATCCATTTCTTACCACAATGCACCGGGAAACCTTTAAGCTGGGATGAACACCAACATTGCCACCAACAAACATTCAAAGAAATTAAAAGAGAAATAGCTGGGTATTCCGATATTGCCAAGGCTATTATCAACCTTGCTGTTTATGGCAATGCCCAGAACAGATCCTATAAAAGACTGGCACGTTTCGTTGACACCATTGGACCTAGACTCAGCGGCTCCAAAAATCTAGATATGGCCATCAAATACATGTTCCGTGTCCTGCAGGAGGATAGGCTGGAAAATGTCCACCTGGAACCTGTAAAAGTGCCTCACTGGGAGAGGGGAGAAGAGTCTGCTATGATGTTGGCACCAAGGAACCACAGCATTGTTATATTAGGACTTGGAAGCAGTGTTGCAACTCCTCCAGAAGGTAATACTTTACTATCTTTTGACTTTATTATATGTTACTTTTAAAAATCAAAATGTATAATGGTACTAAAAGAATCCTCCAAATCATGTCAGTAGACAAGCTAATCCTCTCCCTCTGCCATAAAAATGCTGCGAGCCAGAGAGAACTATCTTTCTGGAACTTTCTGTGTGAGGTGTTACTTTAGGAACTTGCACTGTGTTTAACTGGAGTTGGCGAAGCTCCTTAAGTTTGGCCTGATTTTTTTTTATTATTATTATTATTTATATTTATTCTTTGAACTCTAAAATTGTAGCCTGTTCTCAAAAGAAGTCATCTCTTTCTGTACCTGTCTGCTTGAGGTTTTGCCATGATTACCAATTAAAGGCAAAATGGTAGTCTGCCTCACTGACTATTCTGCTTCTGGTAATTTAGAGAAATTTGGACTTCCTCAAATCAGTTTACTAAACTGTGGTGCCTCAGATGCTAATGACTTGTGAACTCAGCTTTCTAATCTAGACAAAAAGGATGGGGCAGCATTGTCCAGGGAGTCGTACCATATACAACTATTGTGTGTTCCTCATATAGTCTTATTTCCATAATACTTTATGCTAGTTAGAATTATCCTCTGTGAAAATAATCTTGGTTATGAAAGCTGATCAGTAAATTTTAATAAAGGCTAATTTTATTTCTTAAACTGTAAACTCATCTTGGCAGGAGAGAGGTGTGTGTATGCACACAGAGCACCTAGCACATGATGAGCACTACTGAAATACACATTGTAAAAACAATTTCATTTTTGCTTGGGAAATTTTATATTACAGAATGCAAGTAAGGGACCCAGGACAAATTGGAAATTTAAAATGTAAATCGAAAATCAGTGTCATGATTTGGTGTCAGGACAACTTGTTGTTATACATTTGTCAGTTTTGGAGGGGAAGGGGAGATGATGGTAGGGTTGCCAGGTGCCCAGTTTTTGACCAGAAAGTCTGGTTGAAAGGGGACCTGTACAGTGTCCGGTCAGATGTACTGATCAGACATCAAAAGTCTGGTTACCGATGGGGGAGGGAGATGCTGAGTCATCAACCTGCGCCAGCCCCTGCTCAGCTGGGGCCACCTCCTACCTGCATCTCATCCACTCAATGTGCAGCGGCAGTCAAAAAAAGTGAACAGAATGTTGGGAATCATCAAGAAAAGGATAGATAATAAGACAGAAAATATCATATTGCTTCTATAGAAATCCATGGTACGCCCACACCTTGAATACTGCATGCAGATGTGGTCGCCCCATCTCAAAAAAGATATATTGGAATTGGAAAAGGTTCAGAAAAGGGCAATAAAAATTATTAGGGGTATAGAACGGCTTCTGTATGAGGAGAGATTGATAAGATTGGGACTTTTCAGCTTGGAAAAGAGGCGACTAAGGGGGGATATGATAGAGGTCTATAAAATCATGACTGGTGTGCAGAAAGTAAATAAGGAAGTGTTATTTTCTCCTTCTCATAATACAAGAACAATGGGCCACCAAACGAAATTAATAGGTAGCAGGTTTAAAACAAACACAAGAAACTATTTTTTCACGCAATGCACTGTCAACCTCTGGAACTCCTTGCCAGAGGGTGTTGTGAAGGCCAATACTATAATCGGGTTCAAAAGGGCGCTAGATAGATTCATGGAAGCTAGGTCCATCAATGGCTATTAGCCAGGATGGGCAGGATTGGTGTCCCTAGGCTCTGTTTGCCAGAAGTTGGGATTGGGTGACAGGGCATGGATCACTTGATGATAACCTGTCAGTTCATTCCCTTTGGGGCACCTGCCATTGGCCACTGTTGGTAGACAGGATACTGGGCTTGATGGACCTTTGGTCTGACCCAGTATGGCCGTTCTTATGTTCATGGGCAGTCAGTCAGCAGGCTCCACATTAGGCTGCAGCTCCCATCCCAGTCCCCTGAGCAGAGGGAGCCCAGCTGTGAATGGGGGTGGGGAATTGAGGGGGTTGGGAAAGAGCAGTGAGCGATGGTGGGAGGAGGTAGAGGAGCAAGATTGGGGCAGGGCCTGGGCGAAGAGGTGGAGCAGGGTGAGGGTCTGGTTTTCAGAAATTAGAAAGTTGGCAACCTACGATGGGGGGTAAACTTGTGCCTAAAATGAGAAACAATTAAGAAACATTAGTAAAATCAGCCTACTAGCCCATAATATTTATAAGGCTTAGTGTTTGTAAAACATATTTATAGTGTAGGTTAAACCCATTCAATAGGTGTTTAGTTTTTTTTCATCCATTCCACTTCCTATCCAAGCTACTTACAAAGAAAACGAAAACCTTGTTCCCACTCTCAATCAAGAGTCATTGATGAGCACCTCAGTAAGAAAACTAGTCTATGCACAATTTGCCTTCCTCAGTTATTTAGTTATCTAGGCCTTGTCTACACTTACCCGGTAGTTCGACGGCTGGAAATCGAACTTCTGGGTTCGACTTATCGCGTCTAGTCTGGACGTGATAAGTCGAACCCGGAAGTGCTCGCCGTCGACTGCGGTACTCCAGCTCGCCGAGAGGAGTACCGCGGAGTCGACGGGGGAGCCTGCCTGCCGAGTGTGGACCAAGGTAAGTTCGAACTAATTCGAACTAAGGTACTTCGAACTTCAGCTACGTTATTCACGTAGCTGAAGTTGCGTACCTTAGTTCGAATTAGGGGGGTAGTGTAGACCAAGCCTTACACTTGCCTTGTCTTACTCCTCTAGTTTTTTCAGGGAGACACTGAGGGTACATCTACACTACAGGGGGGAGTCGATTTAAGATACGCAAATTCAGCTACGTGAATAGCGTAGCTGAATTCGACGTATCGCAGCCGACTTACCCCGTTGTGAGGACGGCGGCAAAATCGACTTCTGCGGCTTCCCGTCGGCGGCACTTACTACCACCTCCGCTGGTGGAGTAAGAGCGCCGATTCGGGGATCGTCGGGACGCGATAAATCGATCCCCGAGAGGTCGATTTCTACCCGCCGATTCAGGCGGGTAGTATAGACCTAGCCTGAGTTTGCACCTTCTTAAATGGGCTCCACCTCTAATGGGCTCCACCTCTAATCTTCTCCTTCATTTGACTTCAAATGCGCTGACTGTTGAAATGTAATTGCTGTAGACAATAGTCTGGCTCCCAGCCAGGAAAACTGTTTTGTCAGGAGAGGGTGGCTTGGCATTGATTTGTGCATATATGGGGAAGCTGGCAAGGGTGTCACCTGATAAAGAGGGAGGACGTGGTCATTCTGGGGTTATTGGCCATTTTCTCTCTAGCTGAAAAGTAGAGAGAAGCAACCCTGCATGTAGGGCCTGCATTAGATGTGGGCATGAAGAGGCTGTCTGCTTTCCTTTGCTCAGTTGGCCCCAGGACTCCCAAGAGAAGCGGTCAGAGTAGTCAGGGGCAAAGGAAGCAGGCTGACCTATGGAGAAAAAGATTCCATATTGTAGCCCTCAATCCATGCGGTGAAGCAGAAGTACTCTGGACAGCCCAATGGACACTGACTGACTCCCTCCTCCACCCCCAAGAATGACGTGGGGAAGAAAATGAGCAAAGGAATGTATAGGGTTTAGTTTTCAGTATGATCTATATTCTCTTGTGCATTATGTGATTAAGTAAAGGAGCAAATGTGTTTAGACTTGAGCAAAGTGTCTGAGTGTGAGTCATGTGTTTCATAACCACTGCATGCCTCCAAAGGAAAGTAAACTATGAACCAGAAGCTTCATACCTTTGGGGTGGAGTTCTGGGAACTGGAGTGTTTAAGTACAGGGAAGTTTGAGGAGTCCGGATTTTGCCCAGAGGGTCTAGGTGACTGGACTGCAGATTGCAACTCTCAGGAGGGAGTTAAGGGGGAGTGATTTATGCATTATGGGCATGTGCCTAGGGACCCTGGGATTGGGGCAGTGGCTGGGCTCTGTTCAGGCTTTGTAAGCTGAAAACATCCAGGGACTCAGAGGTGTGGATTCCTCTCAGAGCAGTCCAGGGGGTGGCTGGAAGGGAGAACCCAGCCACTTTAACTAATGTTATGTCACCCCAAGATCAGTCTGTCTGTTTGGGCTCTGACACTGGGGAAGATACGCAGAACTGCTAAGTAATAGTGAGCTCCTGTACTCTCTTTGATAGTTGAAGTAACTGCACAATTTAGGAGGTGCCTGGAATGGAAATCCCCACTGCACAGGACTCCTAAGACAATCCAACAAGGGGGGTTAGAAACTGTGCTGCTTAGAGAGGGGCCCACCCTAACAAGCACCTTAGTTTCAAACTTGAGACTGAAAATATATTGTCAAGTCTGGTCTACACTACAGAGTTAGATCGACAGAAGGCACCTTACGTCAACCTAACTATGCAAGTGTCTGCACTTAAATTTCACTCACGCCGAAGTAACTGCCCCGCTATGCTGACTTAATAACTCCACCTCCACGAGCGGTGTAGATGTAGTTAGGTCAACTGTAATTGGCTTTCAGGAGCCATCCCACAATGCCCCATGCTGAAAATGCTGGGGATTGAACCCAGGGCCTCATACATGCAAAGCATGCACTCTACCACTGAGCTACTACAATCGATACATGCGCGCCTGGTGAGGACGTGCACCACCGACACAAAGAGCAAAGTGTAAACATGCACAAGCGATGTAATGACTGTGGTGGCTGTATGCCAACGTAAGTTAGGTCGACTTAATTTTGTAGTATAGAAATGGTTTCAGACTGTTTTCTAAGTTGGTGTTTGTCATTTCTGACTCCTGGGCAATTCATTTCCAAGACCTACTCCCTCTCTCCCAGATAGTGCTGTGTCCTGTGTCCTAATTCCCAGAAAAGAAGGAAGGAAGGAGCTACAGTAAATCACTTGTGAAATATTCTAATTAGTCCCCTCAGAGATTCATCAGCATTATTGATTTTTCATTTTATCCAAGAAGTTGTGGGAGTGTTTCATCCTTTGCTTGAAATACTGTAACTAAAAGTCCGGGAAGCAACATCGGAGTCTTCTAGCACTGAATTGCTATTGGCTCATGGGAATGAGCATTTTAAAAATCCACAAATGTCATGCTTAGTTTCTCTTTGAAAGAGACATCGCTGTAAACCTACAGATTCAGCTATTAGAACTTCCCAATCAATGTAATGTTGATTTTCTCCAAACTTTTACAGAATAGCTTGTCTGAAGACTCATTTTTTTGGAAATGCATAGAACAATTCATTTGATGTTGGAGCATTCCCAACGTTTTGCTCTGCTGGGGAATAATAACTTTCACTTAGGGTCTGATGCACTTTGTCAAGGAAGCAAAAGGCAGAGCCTTTTTGTCCAAGGAAGATGATGGAAGGATCAGATCATTTTTGAACTCCAATCTCCATACTTTTTTACACTCTTTCTGTATGAGTAATATAATAAATATAGCTACAGTTACTGCTAACCTGCTTCAGGGTAGTACTACCTGGGCTAAGTATTATGTCAAGATGCCATGTTTCCAAATTCAGTCTCTTAAATAAATAAATACATAAATAAAACGAGGTAGGGAGGGAAGGCTAGAATGCTTTAGCAAAGAACAGGGATAGCTCATTGTGGGGAGGGATAACTCAGTGGTTTAAGCATTGCCCTGCTAAACCCAGGGTTGTGAGTTCAATCCTTGAGGGGGGCCACTTGGGGATCTGGGGCAAAAATCAGTACTTGGTCCTGCTAGTGAAGGCAGGGGACGGGACTCAATGACCTTTCAAGGTCCCTTCCAGTTCTAGGAGATAGGATATCTCCATTAATTTAATTTAACAAATGTATTTTCACTTTGGCCTTGGCTACACTTACCCGGTAGTTCGACGGCTGGAAATCGAACTTCTGGGTTCGACATATCGCGTCTAGTCTGGACGTGATAAGTCGAACCCGGAAGTGCTCGCCGTCGACTGCGGTACTCCAGCTCGCCGAGAGGAGTACCGCGGAGTCGACGGGGGAGCCTGCCTGCCGAGTGTGGACCAAGGTAAGTTCGAACTAATTCGAACTAAGGTACTTCGAACTTCAGCTACGTTATTCACGTAGCTGAAGTTGCGTACCTTAGTTCGAATTAGGGGGGTAGTGTAGACCAAGCCTTTGTGTACTCCAAGATTTTAAGGTATTTTGCTCAAATGAAAGAATTCCCCTTTGAGCAAAAAGTAAAGACGGGAAAATTTCAGCCCCAAAGGTAAATGTTTAGACAATTATTAGGAAATTAAAATGGAAATTGTTTTACAATCTTAAATTGTTCTTTCATTTTTAATTTTTTTTATTGTTGTTACTTTTATAAAGGGTTTTCTGCTCCAGAGCTGATTTTTCTAAGGGACTTTTCAGTTAGTTTCTTCCTTGTCAGAGTAGATAGGGAACAGTAAAATTGACTAGACACATAGTAGAAAATAAGCAGTCTGGAAAAAATACAGAAACATGTATTTTGTAAGCTTCTTCAATTTCAGTAATAGTGGTATACTTGTAACAATAGTAGGTCCCAACTTTCAGAGAAAAATGTAGTTTTTTTCCCCTCAAGTTGACACAGTTCCTTTTAAGTATCGCAGGTGCTTTAATTCCTTTGAGAAATTTGTGATTCTGACATTTGTCTGCAGGGCTCGGTTTCAAGGAAAGGCTGGCTCAATAATGGAGGTTCATCAGAGACCTAGTTTTCACTTTTCCTTTGATCTAGCCATAATGCTGAGATTCTCATGTCTGCATTAGTGAGGCCAAAAAATATCCCTATGAGTCTCCCAAAGAGGTCAGCAGGAGTTGAAAATACTCAGCACCTCATAGAGCTGGGTTCAGAGCTAGCATCTTAAATTGAATGTTACCAAGAGCTAACAAGCTAGAGGTTTACCATATTTAGGCATTGTCCCGATCTTATTTCCAGTGTTTCAATATTGGCAAAACATACAGATTCTATATAGAGACTGTGTTGATTTCCAGTAGTACTGATTATACCCCAAATACTTTGAAGGAAAATAGATATAATTGCTGCTTTGGGGATCCCATAATTGAGTAAAAATAGTAGTTTAGCAGATGTTCTACCATGAAGCTATCAAAGAACTCGTATTTGTGTATGTTAAAATGAATTTTATATTTCCTGATAGATTCTTACTCTGTTGTCTCATTTTAGAGATAACACATATAACCTAACTTAAACATTTCCTATCGCGAGGAATATTTTCTGATTTCTATTTATTTTTTTGTTTCAAAGAAACTGAAATCTAAAGGGAGGAAGGTATAATATTTTTGCAGAAACTAGGGCTGTTAACTCGCACGATTAACTCAAAAAAATTAACTGCGATTAAAAAAATTAATTGTGATTAATCGCACTGTTAAACAATAAAATACCAATTGAAATTTATTAAATATTTTTAGATGTTTTTCTACATTTTCAAATATATTGATTTCTATTACAACACAGAATACAAAGTGTACAGTTCTCACTTTATATTATTATTTTTTATTACAAATGTTTGCACTGTAAAAATGAATAAATAGTATTTTTCAGTTCACCTCAGACAAGTATTGTAGTGCAATCTCTTTATCGTGAAAGTGTAACTTACAAATGTAGATTTTATTTGTTACATAACTGCACTGAAAAACAAAACAATGTAAAACTTTAGAGCCTACAAGTCTACTTCTTGTTCAGCCAATTGCTAAGAAAACAAGTTTATTTACATTTACCGGAGATACTGCTGACTGCTTCTTATTTACAATGTCACCTGAAAGTGAGAACAGGTGTTTGCATGGAACTTTTATAGCCAGTGTTGCAAGGTATTTGTATGCCAGATATGCTAAACATTCATGTGCCCCTTCATGCTTCGGCCACCATTCCAGAGGACATGCTGATGATGCTCGTTAAAAAAACAATGCGTTAATTAAACTTGTGACTGAACTCCTTGGGGGAGAATTCCATGTCTCCTATTCTGTTTTACCCGCATTCTGCCATATATTTAATGTTATATCAGTCTCGGATGATGACCCAGCACATGTTCATTTTAAGAAAACTTTCACAGCAGATTTGCAAAATGCAAAAGGTACCAATGTGAGATTTCTAAGGATAGATAGAGCAAGGCTTAAGAATCTAAAGTGCCTTCCAAAATCTGAGAGTGACAAGATATGGAGAATGCTTTCAGATGTCTTAAAAGAGCAACACTCCAATGTGGAAACTACAGAACTCAAACGACCAGAAAGCAACCTTCTGCTGGTGGCATCTGACTCCGATGATGAAAATGAACATGTGTCGGTCCACTCTGATTTGGATCGTTATCGAGCAGAACCCATCATCAGCATGGAAGCATGTATTCTGGAATGGTGATTGAAACATGAAGGGATATATGAATCTTTAGTGTATCTGGCATGTAAATATCTTGCAATGCCGGCTACAGCAGTGCCATGGGAATGCCTATTCTCACTTTCAGGTTACATTGTAAACAAGATGTAGAGCAGCATTATCTCCTGCAAATTGTAACCAAACTTGTTTGTCTGAGCGACTGGCTGAAGTAGGACTGAGTGGACATGTAGGTTCTAAAGTTTTACATTGTTTTATTTTTGAATGCAGTTATTTTTTGTACATAATCCTTCATTTGTAAGTGAAACTTTCATTATAAAGAGATTTCACTACAGTGCTTGTATTAGGTGAATTGAAATATACTATTTCTTTAGGTTTTTACAGTGCAAATATTTGTAATAAAAATAAATATAAAGTGAGCACTGTACACTTTGTATTCTGTGTTGTAATTGAAATCAAATATATTTGAAAACGTAGAAAACATCCAAAAATATTTAAATAAATGAAATTATATTCTATTATTGTTTAACAGTGCGATTAATTGTGATTAATCTTTTTAATTGCTTGACAGTCCTAACAGAAACCAATTGTGGCTGTTTAAAAACAAACACTGTTAACAAACAATTATTGGCTCTGATCCTGATCCTATTGAAGTCAGTGGCAGTTTTGCTACCTACGTTAGTGGGAATAGCCCTATTATTCCTAAAATTGTGTTGACATCTGTAGTGATGCTATTAAGAGTGAGTACATCAAAACCAAATTGGCTGTTTAACATTAAGCTTCATAAGCAAATCAACAAAATTATTGGTTTTTCCAAACAAAAGGACAAAATGGGTGAACAGCATGTAAAATTTTGAAGAGAGAATATACTAGCAAGGACCCTTCGTACACCTTAGTGCACCTCACTAGGACAGTCCTAATTTGACCCAAGTAGGTTCACACAAGGGTATTAAATTAGCAGAATTGTGTTATTTAAAGATGTAAATGTTGGGGAGTTTTTTGGTCAAGCTTCAAGAGAAAGTCAAATATTGTACTGGTTTTCTACTGAAATTTTCCATATAGCTTCAAAAATGTTGTTAAAATGTAATCTATTCAAAACCATGTGGAGGTTTAGAACTCAAATGAAAGAGTGATTAACAGTGAATTAAATATTGAATAAAGCACAGCACACAAAGTGTTGTCTTTAAATCTTTAAAATCAAATATCCAGATGTCACATTTATTTTGTCCGACCAAGTGGACACTAAACTGTAAAGAAAAACCTGGAGTGGTATCAATAAACTCATGCTGATCTTGTAATACTGGTATTTCATGCACCAGGTTATGCAGTGGTTTAACAATAAAAAGTCATATTTCTCCTACAATTATCAAAAATTGTAATTCTATTTTTTCTATTTTTTTCTAAATATAATGTTTGCAGGTCTCCTTTAGTGTATGATTACTGACATGATCCATAAGTAGATACCACAAATGATGTCAGAAAGCTCTCTGACATTAAAATTTATTTGGAAAGTTTTACGTTTCTGTCTAACAAACTGTAACCATATCAACACACATACTCTAGCTCGAGTAGTAGAGGCCTGCAGTTTTGGTGCTGACAATTCCTAGTTCAATCTCTACAGGTGTCCATAATATCTTTATATAGATAGCCATAGAATCATAGAATATCAGGGTTGGAAGGGACCTCAAGAGGTCATCTAGTCCAACCCCCTGCTCAAAGCAGGACCAATTCCCAACTAAATCATCCCAGCCAGGGCTTTGTCAAGCCGGGCCTTAAAAACCTCCAAAGAAGCAGACTCCACCACCTCCACCATACTCTATTACCAAATCCCGCCAAGATGAGACTTCAGTTTGTGTGAGCATTGGACATGCAGAGCAAGCTTGTTGAAGACAATGGAGTAGTGTCCCAGTGTGAATAACAGCCTGTTACTTACAGCTAACAGCATTATTCCTTTGGCTCACTTGGTGCAGAGCCTTGTGTTTGGGGCGAGGTTCAATACCCACTAAAAACTTTGCTGGCTGTACTTATGTAGCACAGTTCTCTGTCTTTGCTTAAACCAAACTGCTACAATAAGCTCTAGTATTTGTTGGAAGATGTAAACAATAGCCTTTTTTTATAATGCATAGGTTTTTTTTCTTTTTTAAAAGAAGTGTACAGTACATTTAGTCTGTGAGCTATGCATCATCATAGCAAAATAGCCTCATATCCTCTTGGATACCCTTTCTATGTAATTTTATGTTTATGAAGTAATTCTTCTTGCTGTTCCAGGCGGTAAGTGAAATCACATTTTCCAAAAGCATCTTCTGATTTTACAGAATCTCTGATAAGTCTTCTGCCTCACTGCATTTTCCTACTTTGGTGTGCACTTCCTTCCTCCCACCCCCACTTAAAATGCTTACTCCCCCCCACATCCCTTTGTATTATAATTATCCTCAATACGTATTTGTTTGTGTTGGCCTAGCAGAGCTGTTTTTGAGGATTAATTATAAGTATAATTAATTATATTGGAATACATAGTAATAGTTTTCAGAAGGATAAAATCTAGGATATGAAACTTTTTTTTTCTTCTTCCAGCAGTTTGACACCAGATTTAACTTGCCTGATTTCTTTGGAAGACCAAAACCTGGGCCAGGTTTGCCAAAAGACTTGCTGAGTTCTGTGGGGCTCTTTGGCACAGCCGAGCTGATTTCTCCTTTCATCTGGAAAGCAACATAGTGAAAAAGTGTCAGATTTGAGCTCTTAATCACACACATCTCCATCCTTTTATGTCTAAAATTTGAGAGAGGAATAATGCTGAGAAAAGAAGGTGTCCGCACAGCAGAGCTCAAAGCTCAGTAGAAACAGGGTCCTTTCCTCCACCCAATGTAGGAAACTCCTTGGAGTAGGCCCATTTGAGTGGCTCACCTTCTAAACTCCCTGTTTAAGGTGTGCAAGGGTGAGCCCAACCACCATGGACCTTTTGAGGACTATTGCAGAGCAGCTTTCCTTCTGCTTAGTTTAGGAGATACTCAGAAGCAGAGCTTCTCTCCTGTTCCTTCTGTGCAGCAAACTACACAGGAAAGGAGCTCTTCTATTACTTTTTATATTTATATTACAACAGCATCCAAAAACACCAGTTGGGAGTAGGCCTCCATTGTGCTAGGCACTGTGCAAACACATAGGAAGATATCCCTGCATTGAAGGGTTTATAATCTAGGGTGGATCTTAAAATCTGAACAGATAAGACATGGGGTGAGGGACAGAAGTGCAACATACAGAGATATGTCTAACAGATTCCTGGCAAACATCATCCTAGTGCCAAGTTTTAGTTTTCCAGATCTGCAGGAGCGGGATGGTAGATGGGATGTTACTAGGAGCACTGGAGTTGGGGAAAGAAGGAAGGGAAGGGGTACATTTGATGGGGGTGGAATGGAAGGGAGGCTGGGAAGACGAGGGAGTGAAGAGAATTGGGCCAGCTCTGTGGGTGGGTGTGAGTGGAGCGTGAAGCATGAGGGCTGGGATGGGGCCAGAGAGAAATCTGAGAAAGACTCACAGGAAACAGCCAAGCAGCAGAGAAGGAAAAAAAAATATTCTGAGTCCAAATGAAAGAAAGCACAGTCTGACATTGCTGATGGTGAAGATTTTGGCTAGGCCTCACAGCCTCCAGCCCTTACTTTGCTGCTGTTTCTGTCATTGTTCCTCTACCTACTGCTGGGAGAGTCTTTTAGCTTCTGATGGCTGTCTCTGGCCTTATTCTTTCTCCCCTTAGCCCTCCACAGCTAGGGTGGTGGTGTGTGCTTCAGGCTGGGTGGCCCTTGCTCTGGTCCTGGGGTGGGTGGGGGTTCTGAGTCTCTGAGCTAGATGTCATTGATTTTTGTATCAGTATTTCAGGCAATAGTTTACCTTTTTTTGTTATGTGGTGAAAGTAAAGCTGTGTAATGGACAGGGAAGTTTAATACAGGCTTGGGTGATGGAATCTGCTGCTTTCTTACACGTAGGCTTAGAAGTATGGCACCTATTCTGAGCAAAAATTGGCTGGTATGCCAATTTATTTATTTGGCAATGAGATTTTGTGTGTCTAGATCAGCAGAATAGCCATTCCATGGTGTGCTTTGTAAAAGAAATCATAATCCCATATTAGCAGAGTTTGAAATAGATGAAGTTGTGGATTGTTTGCAGCTTTGAGCAGCTCACTTGCTGCTAGCCAAAACGTTGTCATAACAATGAGGATTGCATTTGTTTCTGTAAGTAAATCTCCAAAAGCCTGTCCTTGTTCAAGAAAATGACAAAATGCTCATTGAAAAGGCTTTGGGTCCTAATTGAGTAGCTAGGAAATCAATAGCTCCGACAATTTAAAAAAGACACACATTCCATTTCACTTCAATACTGCTAACCTCTTATTTGAATACATAATTAGATTGACTGTAACTGACTATTTTAAATCTGTATATATGTAAGAATAGGTATTTGCTTTTTAATTATAAATACTCTGAAGAGAGTAGAAGCGAGCTAGAACAACAAATCTCTGACAGTTCTGATGCTTAGCACACTGTGAATTCAACCTTGTTTTGCCAGGGAGTTTCTCTTAGAATCAATGGTCTGTTGGAAGTGAGAGAATGTCTGTCTATAAAAAAGTTGCCATCAGGCTGCCTGGTAGAGATTTGTTTATACTTGAATTCCTATAATTGGGAGTAAACATACCTTTCATTATTACTGTAATCTGAAACTCATTGATGATACAAACAGCTGTCCAGTTCAGGGTACTAGGTGTTGACCACTACAATGATTTTAAGTGGGTAAAGGATTTAACCTTGGGGTGAGTAAATTGTCTTTTGGGGTAATTCTACATATATCGATCTGAAGTGATCTGCTTCTAGTGTCACATCTGGCAGGCTGGTGCTGGAAGCTGAATCTCCAGAGAGAATTTTCATGACAGGTGTCAGACATGTGGTGTTATGACAACTTTGCAGAAATCAGATTTACAGGTAGGATTTGTTTATTAGCCTTTCCTGGGCTGTGAATGAATAGTTCTAATCAGCCTTCCTGAATAAACAAGGATTTAAGACTTTGCTAATGCAGAGTCTACTATAGTTACCTGTGTGCTGTGGCAAACTTTTGTATTAGCCAGGCTTTTAGCATTAGTTATGAACCTACATTTGTGCAATGAAATCTTTTGTATAAAAGTTGGCCTGCAGTAGAAGATTGTTTCCAGTCCGCTTATTCCCACTGTTTTCCATTTTCCTCATTTTCCCCCCCCCCCCCCCCTTATAACATGGCCCTAATTATTATTTCATCTGGAAAAATTGGAGGAGCCTCGTGGGTTTGAGTGGATTTGGTTGGGTAGTGGCTCACCCCAATAGCTGTATGCCCTATGACTTATGTAATTTGCCTCACATTGGGTAGTCGGTGCAAGTGAAGGTGCGACTGTAGCATGGGTAGGCATAGCCATGCTAGCTTTAATCTAGCTAGAATAGGTAACAATAGTAGTGAAGACATGGTGATACGGGCTTCTGTACTGGCTACTAGTGTTGCCGACAGGTTGGGGATGCAAAAAGGGCAGTTTGTCCTGGGCTCTCCTAAATTGAGCAGCATTGTGATCTGGTGCAAACTTGAGTGGTGCTGCAACCCCACAGGCCAGGTCGCAATGGCACTCATTCAAATTTGGCCCGAGTGTCTCTCCATCGTGATGGTGAGGTGTGGCCAGGCCAAATCTGAGTGGTGCTGCAATCTCATGGGCCAGGTTGCAACACCTGAACCAGGGAACTGGGTCCACGCCATAGGAGCTGCTGCTGGGGGTGGGTGCAGGCAGGCTCACTTTCCAACCCCCTCGTGCCCCAGGGTCTCCCTTCAGTAGTAAGTTTGTTTTTCTGGAGTGTGGTGGGCCTCGGTTTCAGATTTTGCCCTGGGTCCCCCAAAACCTCTGTGGCCCTGGGGACTAGCAACGCAAGTATGTACATAGGGTCCCCAGCAGGCTTGTACTGGGGTGGCTAGCCCATATTGAAGCCTGTGCTGCCACATCTTCATGATTGCTACACATCCTAATTAGATTAAATATAGTGTGGGTATGTCTACCCATGTTACAGTCCCACCTTCACTTGCTGTATAGGCATGTACTGTGTAACACCCACCAACAGTGTCTAACATGGGGGGCTTCAACCTCATCCAGAGTAAACACGTCTTATTTCTCAGCCCCTCAGTACTATCTGTTCCCTTTTCTTGGCCAGTCTCTGAAAATGCCACTCACTCTTCTTCACCCCCATGTGTTTTTTAGTTTATCTGTCCTCTGTAGTACGAGCAGTCCAGCTACCTCATCATATAGGTTGTCTGAGCTTATCCACAGTGCAGCTTGCAGCTGACTTCTGTGATGGGCAATGGTAGGAATAAGAAATGGATTGAAGAATGTGTTTATAAATGCACCAAGAAAATAGAGAGGTGAGACACTAAGTTTTTGGGGATGAGGGACTGTTTATTACCAAAGAATAAAAAGCTTCAGTAAGGTATAATATGAGGCAGTGCCCCATTTTTTGGCAGCAGTCCGGACTTGCTCCTCTTTGGGATGAACTACTTGGCCTTTGGTCTCATTGATACCTTCACAGCTGAAACCCTATTGTCTCTTAACTAAATGCTCCTATTACCTTCTTAATAGATAGGACTGATATGCTATAGAATGTGATCTAAATATTCTAATGAGACACTGAATTAGTCGGCAGCTACACAGGAGTGAAGTTGGGTTGTACTGTGGAAAGTACTGTAATTAATACTTTATGTATATCATGCTGCCATTAAGTTAAACATACAAAGAGAAACTTTGTTTTATTTTGTCAAAGGCTAAATAAAGCAAACCTATTTGGGAACAAGCAAAAGTAGAAGTATAAAGCTAGCAAATTAAGTTTGTCATTCTGCATTCTCTTTCTTGGGAATAAAAAAATAAGACTTCACAGTACAAAGCTCCTTGATACTTAGCTTCTTTGAAGATCATGAAGGTAATTCTGCATGAATTTACTTAGGGAGTTATAGGTTGCGAGAGATAGCAAGTACCTTTCCTTAAAAAAAAAAAAAAAAAAAAAAAAATCAGAGATGATATTTTTGTTCATTAATGCAGTAAGGCAGTGCCAAGAGCAGTTCCATTCCTTGATGAGCAATCAATAGTACATTGGATGTCGTTCTAATGCTTGGTATGGCATCTAAGTGGAGCATTGGGGTGAGATAGACGGTGTCATTTTCTCTCATCTGTTACAAAAGCTAATATGAAGTGCGGATTGCAGTACCAGCCTGCTGTGACCTTGATTTTTCTAGTGGAAAATGAAATTTTGCAGATACCTGGCTTTATTTCCAGTGGCACAGTTCCAGACTTCAGAATGATCCTGTCATTGGGACATTCCTTAGGTATACAGTTCAATCTGTAGTTCATTAGAAGCAGCTGGAGCCTATCAGTACACTTCACCTACAAGCCAACTATAACTTCAGTAAAATTTGAAGGTAATACTTTGGTTTGGCCTGTCGGGGCCCTCTCTGTAAAGCTGGAAGTTTGGACAGCTATCCAATTAAAATTTTCACACCTTTCACACGAGGATAGTTCTGCAGCCAAAACTCGTCTCCCCCCTCCCCCCATCAATAGTTGCCTGCTGCATTCTTACAACTGTGTATTTTAAGAAACAGACTTTTTTGATGTGAAACATTTTCTTTCATGTGTGGAAGGCAATTCATACTGTTTTGATCTTAAAAAAACGAACCCAAAAAACCATAAAGTGAGCATTTAACTTGGATAAGTTGATGCTGAGAGAGAGTCTAGCAGTGCACATCAGATAACAGCATTAAGAATTCTTTAACATATGCAATTAACTTAAAAGCTTTCCCAAATAACATTTTAATAATGTTTTATAGTGAGCTATTTAAGACTTGCAAGGATACCTAGCTTTTTTAAATTTTGCAATAACTTGTGGAACAAACCAAGCTGGCCAAGCATTTGTTATTACTTTCTGTTTTTACTGACGTGTTTTGTGGCTTCTTGGTCAAATGTACAGCACTAAAACTCCAGGCATCCATACTGCTTCTATATTTAGCGGCAAAGTCTGGTCCTGGTTGTTAAACAGTTTCCACTTATCAACTGTAACCAATCCACAGGATTGGATCTTAATCATTGTGGTCAAATTTTGTGAATGATTTCTCAAAAGCCAAGCAATCCATTGGGCTTGGTAGAATTCAATTTTTAAAATAATTTTGACAGATATTATCTGTTTATTTTTAAGCATTTTTTTTAGATTTTGATCTTTTCCCCCAATTTTCACAGTTACAGGAAATTATGGGAGGGTCAGACATTTATTTAATGATAATAGATGTTGAGATTCAAAAAATGAAACCTTTATAACAACTGTTATGAACACAAATTATCAACATAGCATGTCAAAATATACAAAGTAAATATCCTTAAATCAAGAGATCATACCCATTCTCACTATTCATTCATTAGTCCATATGTAACAAACCTAATCCAAAAGTCTAATCACTGGATTTGACTGAGTTTTCAAGCAACATTTTTCTTTCTTTGCCTAGCTGTAAATATCGATTCTTACTGATGTGGCTTTGTATGTTTGCGGTGAAATCGACATTTAAGGGTAATCTCCAAATGAATGTTCTGAGATGTGGGAAACTTTCTGTGGTATGGGAGAACCTGCTTACTTTTAAATTCCTTTGTTTCCTTAGACAAGGCAATAGGATTATAGCAATTTCAAAATATTTCATTTGAAAAATATGGTAAATTTTCCTCTGTGATGCAATTAACGTGTACTGTAGATTAAGCATGAGAAGTGTTTTTTATTTTAAATATATTACAAAGGGTTTTACAGCAAGTTTGTCTTCAAGAATTGTAAATATTCACATTAACCATTTGTGAAAAGCTTGATTCATGGAATGCATCAGTTTCTAAGTGTATCATTCCAAAACTATGTATTTTCATATGTGTGATGTCAGTCTAAGTTGTTTAGCCACATATCAGAACAATTACAAGAGAAGATTACATATCTGTTTTATAAATGCCATAGAAAATCTTTCAAAATGTTTTTTGCACTTTAAATAATTGCATTCATGCATTAAAGTTTATTTGGAAAAAGTCTTTTCTCACATCTTCTCTTGCCTTCAGTTTCAATTTTAACATCAGCTGATAGCATGATTTATACTAAGGACATGGTTATACATGTTGAATAACCTTCTCTGAGGAAGTACTTTACATGTTATCTTTTCCAGTAAGAGGTTTTCATGTTTGACCTCCTCTTCTTGGTTTGCATTATACATGCTGTACATGACGTGTATTTTTGTATATGGGGCTGGTGATAGGATAACACATCTAAAACTACTGTGATGTTTACTTCTAGGAATTACTGCTGAAGTCCTAGTGGTCACCTCTTTTGATGAACTGCACAAAAGAGCTCAAGACGCCAAGGGGAAGATTGTTGTTTACAACCAGCCTTTCATCAGTTATAAAGAAACTGTCAAATATAGATTACTGGGAGCAGTTGAAGCTGGTAAAGTTGGAGCAGTGGCATCCCTTATCAGATCCGTTGCTTCCTTTTCTATTAATAGGTAGGAATGTATTACTTACTCTGTACGTGACAATTTGGGGAATCTGACAGGGTACCACTTATGAATTCTAATTGAAATTATTAACTCTGTAAACGTCAGTGTCAGGGTGCAAACTCTATTTGGATTGTAAGGCTCGTCTTTGCCTTCTCAGCTGTCTTTGTTTCTCCATATTGAGCTAAAACCCACAGTGGGTAACAAGAGAAATTCTTGCCCAGGGCTAACAACAGAGGGTTGTTAAACTGTGATTGTCCATTCAAATGGCGCACCCTTGGACAAAGAGATGGCTACTGCCTAGGGCAAGCCAGTTTTTCAAGTCTGAACTATGGGGTGGGGGGGGGCACAGAACAAGGGATCACCTGCTCCCTTAATAAGCCTGATTGTTATGTTACTGCCAAAGAGAACACAAGGTTATAAAAGAAAGGGTCTCTCACCTGCCATTTTAGAGGAAGCATGGGCATGGATTGCAGGGGTGGGGGGTGGGGGAGAGGCTCCATGATTCAGAGGAGAAGCCCTGAACTACAGGAGGGGTGATTCTGGACTCCTGAGAGGACTCTACCCTAAACCTAAAGAACTCTTCAGCATGGCGAGAAAGCTGAGGCAGGGAAATGTGTACAGGTGTGTTTATTATTTTGTATAGATCTGTATATTTCTTGTGCTACTTAAGTAAAGGGTAATTTGCCTTAGAATCCTATGCAGTCTGTCTGTGTGTCTGTCTGCTTAGGCTGTTGTGTATCCCAGAAGAGTTAAACTATGAACCTGGAGCACCCACAGGGCTGCAGTTGAGAGATGGTGTGCTTAAGCCACTGGGGAGTCTGGGGAGCCAACATTACTCAGAGAGTGTAGGCAGTGGACCACAAGGCCTCAGCTTTTAGAAAGGGGTGCTAGACAGAAAGGGTGACCATATTTCCCAAACATTGAGGCTGGCGTCGCTGCTCGCTCGAGCCCTGCCTGCCTCCTCCCCCTGCGTGGGGCTGGCATTCTTCCCATACCCCACTTTTTTTTTTTTTTTTTTTTTTTGGCAAAAGTGGGCATTTGTCCCTTTGCTCTTGGCAACTTTGGGATGCCTGGGTCTGCCCTTAAAAAAGGGATTGCCCCAGCCAAAACAGGACGTATGGTCATCCTAAGACAGAGATCTGCTCTCTGACAGTATGCCTAGAGACCCTGGTAAGAGACAGTGCCTGGACTCTCTTCTTCAGACTCAGGAGGCTTAAAGCACAGGGGGCCCAAACACAGCAGCCTGGTGAGTGTCAAGCCAGCAGAGGGAGGTTTACCGGTGGATGTGGGGGGCGTGTGTGAGAGAGAGGGAGGGAGGGACACTGACTCACATTTCACCTTTTACTTTGCGTGGTTTTATGGGCAGGCACTTTGTTGTAACATGTTCAGTTGTCCAGTTTCAAGTGGGTGTTTGGTTTGGAAACTATTTGTTCCAAACTCTGCCTCCAGTGCTTTTTCATTCTTTCAAAATGTTTTCACCATTGTCACCACGCCAGATCTTGTGTGATTGCTTTTAATAGCTTTTCACATCCCTGATGCTACCATAAATATTCCTGTAACAACCAATATAAAATACTTCTCTGGTGGCAATATAAGGCAAATTATCAATGATTTTAAGAATACCTAATAATGTATGTTTAAGGAGAATAAAGGTATATTGTTTTTATATTGATGGGCAGTCACATAGCCTTAAAATGACATCAGGAGGATGAAGTAAATGTTCACAACTAATGTAATTATTCTGGTCTCCTATAAATAGGTTTTATAATCCTCAGTCTGACTAACTTTAAAAAAACAACAACCCATGACTTAAAAATCAATTTTTAATTTTAAAAAAATGTATGTACATGTTGGTAGAACTTTACTTTCTGAAAGTGCTCAAGTGGCTGTTTTGTACTTGTTTCTTTAGCTTCCTAATTGTTAATAGAATTTTAGATTTTACCTGGAGATTTTTTTCTAAAAATGAGAGTTTCACACTTAAAATGCTCATCTGTGCAGAGAAAGACAAGTCTAGGGCTTCCTTAACACTTTAACTGTGAGAATGGTGAGACAGATGTGAGAGCTTGGTAGCACGGAAGCTTCAAAGACTAATGTATTGAGATGTGCCAGATGCTATGGGCACACAGGAAATTCATGGACTATTGTATCAGTAAGTGTAATATATCTTTGTGTTCCTGGCTCTCTGAGTGGGTTTCCTATGGAATTACCGGGTGGAGGAAAGGGGTAATTATTGCAAATTCCCAATGCCAGGTACGCAGATACCCAGCCCTTTGAAGCTTTGGTCCCTGGGGAAAGTGGCAGAGATTAGTTTTACCTAGGTCAGAAGGCCTGGGAGAAAAAGGTGTCAAAAACTGTGTATAAAGGGTCAGCCTGACCTGGCTCAGGGCAGATTCACTGTGGAACAAAGAACTGACAGACTTGTGTACAGAACTGCCAGCATCCCATGCGCATGACAGATAATACCTGGTAAGCTTAGCATGAGTCTAGACTGTTCATTGTTTAAGATATGTTTTCTCTGTAATGAGTTTGTTCTGAATAAATGCTCTGCTTTATGAAGGGTGGGCACTGGTAAACACTATATTATCACACGGCTACCACCATGTGTGTCAGTTCTGGGGCCTTTAGACTTTCTCAGAGTGGGAACTTGTGTTCCTCTTCCTCTAGATAGGAGATTTAGGCTGCAATTTCCTCCTGCAACCCACTGTGATCCCCATAGAAAGCTGGTGTTTAGTTCAGCTGTCTCCTGATACTGAAGATTCAAAGTGTTGGGCATGTGCATAACCAGCATTGGAATTTGTAGTAAATACGTTCCACCAATGCCAGATTCCACAGTAAACCCACCCAGTGATCCAGAACACAAAGATACACACTCCACTTAGCATATTCATAGGCTATTGAATCAATATGTGTCTAATGTGTGGCACAACTCAATAGAGTAGTTTTGGAAGTTTCCATGCTTACAGCCGTCACAACAAACAACATAAACTGATAGGCCAATAGCCTGTGTTATATTCGGAACCAATACCATCTTCAAATACATTATTTTTCTACAAATCAAGAAAACTGAAATGTTTTAACCCGGCTACACTGCTCCTGTGAGGTTTGCAGTTTGAAGTCAGTGGGACTTATGCTCCCAAGCCACTTAAGTGCTTTTGAAAATCCCACTCTTAGATGCCTAAATACAGATGTAGGAATTTAATTTCAGGCTTCTATTCTTTAAAATGTTCACCTGTGTGTATAAAAAAAACCCTTATTTAAACTTTCAGTACATTAACACACTTACTGAAGCTATTTTGTTTTTGAGTCAAAAAGATTTTAAAAGGCATTTATTTACATGTGCTGTGACCTTTACTGCTCCTTTGTGATGTATAAAGATGGCAGCATTAGGTTTATTTTCTCTCTATATATAAAATAGGGTTACCATATGTCCGTTTTTTCCCGGACATGTCTGGCTTTTTGGTAATCAAACCCCCGTCCAGGGGGAATTGCCAAAAAGCCAAACATGTCCGGGAAAAATACCGGCCGGGCACTTCCCCTCTCAGGCTCCAGCTGCTCTGCTCCTCCCCGACTCTTGGGCTCTGTTTAAAAGCTGAGCTGCCCGAGCACTCCGGCTTCGGGCAGCCCCCTTGCCTCTGGACCCCGAGCCGCCGGCTGGGCACTTCCCCTCCCGGGCTCCAGCTGCTCTGCTCCGGCGGCGCAGGGTCTGGAGGCAAGGGGGCTGCCCAAAGCCGGTAGCGCTGGCTCGGGCAGCTCGGCTGTTAAACAGAGCCGAAGTCTGAGTCCGGGGAGGAGCAGAGCAGC
>NC_048299.1:242782871-242796329 GCF_013100865.1 Trachemys scripta elegans
GGATGGGTGGTATATTTAGTAATGCAAATCACTCAGGCTGTAAACACCTCAAGAGAGGTACCACCCTCTGGGTGGTTTTGCATATATTGGTTCAAACAAGGTTTTCCAGAGACTAACAGACAAAGAAAGGGCTTTTTGTACAAACAGCCTGAGTTTAAACTGATTCAGCGCCTTCTTTCTGATCCAGAAAACGGATAGGATCTTCTGTTCAAGGGGGGCTCCCAACCCTTGTGGAAGGGTTGGAAAGACTTTGGCCTACTAACAGCAAAGAGTCCTGTGGCACCTTATAGACTAACAGACGTATTGGAGCATGAGCTTTCGTGGATGAATACCCACTTCGTCGGATGCATCCAACGAAGTGGGTATTCATCCACGAAAGCTCATGCTCCAATACGTCGGTTAGTCTATAAGGTGCCACAGGACTCTTTGCTGTTAGTAGGCCAAAGTCTTTCCAACCCTTCCACAAGGGTTGGGAGCCCCCCTTGAACAGAAGATCCTATCCGTTTTCTGGATCAGAAAGAAGGCGCTGAATCAGTTTAAACTCAGGCTGTTTGTACAAAAAGCCCTTTCTTTGTCTGTTAGTCTCTGGAAAACCTTGTTTGAACCAATATATGCAAAACCACCCAGAGGGTGGTACCTCTCTTGAGGTGTTTACAGCCTGAGTGATTTGCATTACTAAATATACCACCCATCCAGTTTTTAATTCCTGGAGAAGCTGTGGCAAACCAGCCCCTGGGAGTTGCATACAATAGCTGATATGTAAACCATTCATAAACGTAATACAATATTTTCCCCCAAAGATACTACAGACGGTTGCAGTATTTGTCACAATATGTGTGGAGCTGTTTACTGTCTGGGAGGCAGATCTTGCTAAAGACAAGCTAAAACCTAATAATACACCGAAACACAGGCTCAGAGGGCATCGTAATAGTCATGATGAAACACTTGCAAGGCAAGCAAATTGAGGCATGCAGAGAAAAGGTGACAGATACATTTTGATTTTAAGCATAACATTTTAAAAAGCTCAATACATCATTGATGAGCTTGCTGCCTGGAAAATGCTTTGCAGAGTAAAATCCACAGATGGTTGGATGACCCACAGTCTGACAGCTGAGCTGAATTCTAAATATGCAGTCCCAGATCTCAGTCCTGCACAGAGAACCACGAAGATGGACCTCTGAACCCATGCAGAACCTCACTGACTCAATGGGGTTTTGAGAAGGGGTCTGCTTATGTGAAGCTAATTACATAATTGGGGCTTTATTTGAAGTTGGACGCAGGTTTTGCCTACTCAGATTGTAGTTATTAAATCCTTTCCATGAGGTTTCCTTGAAGAGATACCTGAAACTTACAAAAGTGAGAGGAGTTTGTTTGTAACATTGGCTTCTTTTTGGCTGAAGTGTACCCAGAGCATTACAATACACTTATTCCTCTGTCTAGTTCAGTGGTTCTCAAACTTTTGTACTGGTGACCCCTTTCACATAGCAAGCCCCTGAGTGCGCCCCCCCTTATAAATTAAAAACACTTTTTTATATATTTAGCACCATTATAAATGCTGGATGCAAAGCTGGATTTGGGGTGGAGGCTGGCAGCTCACGACCCCCCATGTAATAACCTTGCGACCCCATGAGGGGTTCCGATCCGCAGTGTGAGAACCCCTGGTCTAGTTGCTCATTCGATCAATAACTAATTTAACAAAAGAGATCTCATTCTGCACATTCTATCACACTGATTCAGGAAGTATGCACAGGGCTGGCTCCAGGCACCAGCTGAGCAAGCTGGTGTTTGGGGCGGCAGATTGTTGGAGGCGGCATTCTGCCCAATCCTAGGGCGGCACAGCCGCTTTTTGTTTGTTTGTTGTTTTGTTTTGTTCTTGTTCTACTCCGGCTGCCCTGTAGGGGGCAGCGGCGCGGAGAACCAGAGCGCCCTGCAGGGCAGTCCTCTTCCTTCCTTCCCCGCTGACCGGAGTGGAGCCCTTGCGGCAGGAGGCGGCGCAGTGGGAGGGGCCGCGTGGCAGCGCCCCTGCTGTAGCCCTGGCCGCCCCTTCTCTCTCTCTCTCTCCCGCCCGCTCGCTCCCCCTCGCCCCCCCCAGCCAGTCCCCCTGCACCTGCACTCCGGCTGCGCCACAGGTTTTTTTTTTTGCTTTGCCGTTCTGGCCGCTCCGTTTTTTTTGGGGGGCGGCCAAAAAGCCAGAGCCGGCCCTGAGTATGCAGACTCTACCGTTTCTGATACTTAAGAAAAAAAAAAAAAAGGCTCAAGAAATGCCAGAAGGCCAATGCTAGCATACATGTTTTCTGCACAAGTGCTGCTGACATCATAGTTCCTGAAAGTTTTTTCACAAAGATTGGGCAGTTGTAAATACAGACGTGCAAACATGATTTTTTATTATAGCAACTGTCCATAGAAAAACTGATGAGCTCAACCAGAAGATGGCTAGACATTCCTCTGCTGGAGTCTTTGAGCTCCATGCCCTACACAAGGAGCCAAGCTTGGCTATAACTCTGCTAATTCAGGATACTGTCACAAGGTGAAACTCTGTTTAAAATGCCGCCTCGAAAATAAACAGCGTGTGTCCTTCATGATGAGTTAAATACGCTCACTGTCTCTGTCACCATGGAATCTCTGAGACTATGGTGATAACTAAAATAATATTAGAAAATACATTTTAAGCCGAACCTATTGTTAGAACTTAAGTAAATGGCTAACTAATAGAGATAGTAATTTGACTTAATATTTTACTGAAAATTCCTTTTTTTTAAAACAATAGCAAAACAAATGTTATATCTTCAATGGTATCTTATCTGATTTCTCCAAAGATTATTGGAAGCTAATTTTTGTTGTTCAATTGAACACCAAAAGAATGGGGGATACAGCTAGGGTTGCCAACTTTCTATTTGCAGAAAAACGAACACTCTTGCCCCACCCCTGCCCTGCCCCTTTTCTGAGGCCATGCCTCCACTCACTCCATCCCCCCTTCCTCCGTCTTGCGCTCTACCCCACCCTCGCTCACTGGCTCATTTTCACGGGGCTGGGACAGGGAGTTGGGGTGCGATAGTGAGTGAGGGCTCTGGCTGCGAGCTCTGGGGTGGGGCTGGAGATGAGGGGTTGGGGTGAAAGAGGGGGGTTGGGGTGTGGGAGGGGGTGAGTGCTCTGGGTGGGGGTGCGGGCTCTGGGGTAGGGTTGGAGATGAGGGTTTGGGGTGCAGGAGAGGGCTCCAGGCTGGGGCAGGGGGTTGGGGCATGGGAGGGGGCTCCGGGCTGATGCTAGGGGTTGGAGTGTGGGAGGGGATACGGGCTCAGGGGTGGGTCAGTTTGGGTGCAGGAGGGGGCTCAGGGCTGGGGCTTGGGAGGAGGTGTAAGCTATGGGTGGTGCTTACCTCAGGTGGCTCCCAGGAAGCAGCAACTTCTCCCTCTGGCTCCTAGGCGCCCTCTCAGCTCCCCTTGGCCGCCAGGGTCCCTTTTCGACTGGGCACTTG
Organism: Trachemys scripta elegans; assembly: GCF_013100865.1. Lineage (NCBI taxonomy): Eukaryota > Metazoa > Chordata > Testudines > Emydidae > Trachemys > Trachemys scripta. The sequence goes on from NC_048299.1 coordinate 242,786,347, forward strand.
AATATGAAAAGGAATGAGGCTGTCCCTTCTTTTCTTTCCTCATTTACCTTCAGTGCTATTTTTTAAAATCAGTTTTCCTATTATAAGGTAGGTGGTTTGGGCCTAGCCTGTCATTCCTGCGATTTCCTGATGCCCGAATCTGCTCTCCTTGTCTGTGACTGACAAGAGTTAATGTACTAGCCAAGATGCATTTTCTGTCTCCATCTCCTCCTTCTGTTTTTTCACTTACCCACCTCTTGCACCTTTCTTTGTCCATTCTCCTGATGAGCTCTAATGGACGCATTACCTCTTGTCAATCAGTGTCAGGACCATTGTCCGTTCAAGTTGCGTTGCTTTTCCTTACTGATTAATGGGAAATACTACATCAGTGAAGGAAGCAGCACATTGGGAGGGCTGGTGGCTATAGGAGAAAAGTTAGTGACATATTTCTCCTCAGTATTGAAAGGGAGGGCTTGCACTTATGCGACTTGTACAATGCCATGCCAATCTCACTAACTTTGTGAGCTGGAACATTTACATCTTGGCCCAGAATATTAAAATATATATACATATTAATGGCTAATAAATGGAATTATAGCAGACTTTCAAAATCATCCTGAAAATCTGCTAGCCCGTGTACAAAATCCACTTCCCTGCTTTCCCCGTGATGATATGAATAGTGGCAATATTTTAGTGGTCCCAGATGAATAGAGGAGTAGCAATTCACAAAGCAGAATTGTGTCTTTCACATTGTAAGCTCATTGAGCTAGTGGCTGTCATTTATTATGTGTTTGTACAGTGCCTAGAACACTGTGGCTTTTAAGTGATAATGCAATATTAACATAGAATAATAATAATGGGTTTAAAATCAATACTCTGTAGTAGAGCAACACTTTAAGATAACTAAGGCTCCTTATTAAAGAGTAGCAAGATAAAGAGAGACTCAGTAAAATCTCAATGTGGAGTTAAATCAACTTTTTCTTTTTCCAGTTTTTCTTCCTCTGCAGCTCCTCAGCTCTTCCTTGGTCCATTTAGGGCAAGTAGGTGCTAGATTGCTGTTGTCAGAGCAGGGCTTATAGTCCCTGAAGGGTTCCACTGAGCAGGGATCACAAGGGCAGGTGGGCTTTTGCAGGGTGGGGGAGAAGGGTTTATCACTGCTCTACTTTCAGCAGCAGATCCATGTGGGTTTTTGGGGAGACAGTTAATGGGTGGGTAGGAAACGGTGGTTACTGTTTGCCACTGCCAGGTTCCCCTGCCCCTCCTGGATGAGCTTGCAGTTGGTTGTTTGGTGTGTACTACCGCACTGCATGGTAGTTCTGTCTCTAAAGTTGGGATCCAAACATATCCCCACACTGATGCATCAGGGCCAAATCATGGTCTCATAGAAATGAAAGGGGATTTTGTAACTTGGTTTTGATGGGCCTTAGACCTGACCTTAGCAGAAAGTTGATGCAGTGTGTAGGAAACTTTGTTTACAAAAATGTTGAGTCTCTCTCCTCTTTTCAACAATCAACTCCCTGTAGCAACTTTCGTGACCAAATTGTCAACACTTCAGAAGACTTTCAAAGGTGGATACCCTGGGCCAACAGTAACAAAAAAATTGGAAAAAAATAAACCTTTTATTGTAAACAAATATTGACTTAAACCAATAAACAGTATTCGGCTTTTTGGAGAGACCAAATGTTGACTTGTTTTGCCCTTTGAGTAGCTCGACTGTGCAATGATTAATAGGCTAATGTAAGGTTCAGAAATTATAAACATGTACAGCACAGTGAGTGTACAGGAAACCTAATGCAGGATTTATCAGCTGTCTGTGGGTATTTTGTGGCAAAAACACTCCTTCTTACAAATTCTTTCCTAACCCTATTTTTTAACTTATAGTAATCTACAAATCTTGAGGAAAATATAAGTTTTAAAATATTATCTAGATAAACATATCTCAGCAGTTGCAATGTTTCAGTGATATTTATGCTGCTTGATAAAAATAAGATCAAGCACAAAGTTGAAAGAAAAATCCTTGTTTGCTGCAAGAAGAAAAGATTTACACCATATGGTATCATAACTTTATCTAATGATCCCTTTGTGAGCAGTTAGTGGGGGACAAAGCTGAGTGCTTTTCAGGCATTCAAAAAATGGAAAGGTCTATGTAACAGCTAAATGCTAAGAACCAAATGAATCTTCTAAAAATGTTCACTATAGCTTGAAAGCAATGCAAAGTCTTGTGCTGCAGCAGTTAAGTAAGCAAGCTGGTAACATGGTGTCCCTAGCCTCTGTTTGCCAGAAGCTGGGAATGGGCAACGGGATAGATCGCTTGATGATTACCTGTTCTGTTCATTCCCTCTGGGGCACCTGGCATTGGCCACTGTCGGTAGACAGGATACTGGGCTAGATGGACCTTTGGTCTGACTCAGTATGGCCGTTCTTATGTTCTTAACATGCATAGCAGGGCCACACTGGAAGATACAGAGCATTCCAAATACTATATTTTCATCAGCCCACAACTTGTTGATATGGACACTTTCCCCCAGCCAGGTTTCTCTAAGTCTTATTCTGTCCAAATTTGGCACCCTGTTGCTATTCCCAAGCAAAAACTATTTTCATTAGCTGTCCATCCTCCTGCCAACAAGAAGTAGCCTAGGCAGTACCTTGGATGCAGATGTAGGAATTCTGTATCCCCAAAGTAGAGTGTGTGTGTGTGTGTGTGTGTAAATGTGTAAATGGTGCTGGTAGATTTTAGGTTTATTGTAAAGATTTTTATGGATCATTCAGTTGTGTATCAAACATTCAGTTTTTGGCATTTAATGTTATTAGATGAAAGCAAGTTAACTTTATTTTATCTCTGTTGCTTTCTCGCTTCTTTTTCTGCTTTCTGTCCCTTCTCTCCATTTTAGTTTCTGTTGTGTTTTTTCTGCTATAGGTGGAACGATGTAAAAAAACCCTTGATCTAATTATTCCTTTCCTCTCCCTTTATTCTCTTGCTTTCCCTGTAATGTTCTCTCCCTCCTTCCTGAATTGTTTTCATTCTCTTCCTCCCTCTCTTTCCATATCCCCAATCTCTCTCCCAATTCCCATTTTTTCGGTGCACATACTTGTGCCCTGCCCCTGCTGTCATGTACAAACGCTGGTGTTATTCACCAGCCCCCTTTTGTATACACCCTTGATGCCCCCCACTCTCCAGCACTTTGACTGATTCCAGGCCGCTGGGGGAGCATGTGTTGGTGGGAGGATTTTCCTCCTTTCCCTAAAATTCTAGGTCTGAGGCAGAGTAAATAAGTAGAAGCTCTGACCCTGGTCTCCATTTCTTGTATCTTCTGAGAGTCAAACAGACAGCATGTATCAAAGCTCCCACTCTGAAGCAGAAGACTGGCCCTGTAACCCAGCAAGTGGCCTGGATCACCAGGCAATATGTCCAGTGGCCTAGACTGTGACTGTTACTAAATATCTGAAACTTAACCTACTCTTAATTATAAACGTTCTCATGAAACCTTCAACTTGTCTCTTCATTTTTACTTGCAACTCTCAGTTTAGTTTTCTGTAATAAATAACCTCATGGTAAATAAACAGTAATACAGTACACACAGAACATGAACTGAGTTTGTCATCACTTTTTCTTCAGTAACACCATCTGTTGTAGTATAGCACTTACCATGCAAACTAATGTTCAACGGAACAAATTACAGTTTTCCCCAGACATTTGACTTTAACTAAGATTGTACTGTGTATCTTACACCTGTCTAGGAAGAGTAAAAGACTTTTAGACACGTGAAAGTAAATGGGATTACTAATTTATCCTTTAGCTAGATGTTTGTCTCACTTGACATCAGGTAGAGAGAGCAGATGTAAGTCCTTTTTTAGATGCACAGCAAGAGAGTTAACATTATCTTATTCACTTAGAGTGAATACTAGGCACATGTGCCCTCACACATAAAAGCTCAAACACTGAGTAAAGAACCTTGGAAGTAAGTAGTTAAAGATTAACTTGAACAGCAGGCCAGGACTGATGAAATGTGAAAGGACACTCAATTTGAAAATTTGGAATGTAATCCATTTCAACCAGTGGCTAAAAAATATGGTTCCAAACAATACAGTAACCCTTAAATTTTTCCCAGTTTTTGTGGTAGTACAACCACTTTTTTTTTGTTCTATTTGATTTCTGTTTTATTGGTGTCTTGCATGCTGCCATATGGCAAACAGGAATCTGACTACAGTGAAGTATTGTGCTATACAGTGCACATAGAAAACAAACTTTAAATTTTTTTTTTAAATCTGTGGTCTTTTAAAGACAGTAATAGGCCTATCTTGTTAAAATAGTAAGTAAACAATTTGCAGACTTGAGTGATATTTTGTTTTTATAAGGTGTCTGTCTCTTTAATTAATAAATTATTATTTCAATTAACTAGAATTACTAGATTTTTTGTTTGTTTTTGTTTTTTAGAACTATCTTCCACTTGCCTTATTCAGCGCATAAGGGTGGTCTGTTGGGCTATTGAAACCCGACAATGTTATGGACACCAGCTGGACAGCCTACCAAATGACATTAGCAGGTCTGGCTGGTGTGTGAGGCTGTGGGATGAACTAAAGTTATCAGATCTGTGTGTGTGTGTGGACTTAATGTAAATGAGTTGCCCATCCCCTGGGCACTCCTGACTCTTGGTTCAACTTCTCTTCTTATGTTGGGGCCATGCAAAGGCTGGGGTTACTCCTGTTTCGTTAAACTCATTTTGTATGTATGTTAATTTCCTGCAATCTTATTCTGTCTTCCTTTTCACAATTCTTCTTTGCTTTTGCCCTAGGCTCCCAAATCTGGAGAAATTGGATATATTCTAATCCATCTGTGAACTTGTTTCACTGTTTCTTGGTTAATTAAATAATCTTGTGTTTCATTCTCTTGGGGTTTGAGAAGAATTGTATGGCTTGTAGTGGAAAAAGCCCAGATTAATTGTATAGACAATCCAAATTATATTTCTACTTTTCAGGTTTCCAAAACACAAATCTTTATGCCAGTTAACTATCTATTTTAAAATAAAAATCATTTCTACATAATACTGCAATTGGGTGTTTTAAGTGAAAACAACTGTGAGCCTTTTAAGAAACCTACATGTGCAACATAGTACTTTATTCATGTTGTGGTGTTTTGTCCTCTACAGCAGTCAGATAGAGGGTCAATTTCACAGGTCAATTTCTTAGCAGGTGAAGAGATTTCAGTGAAGCTTGACAGCTAAAATGTAGATTTGAATTCCAATAGGAAGGCAGGCAGCCAAAATTTAAGCTCTTTACCAGCTAAGGAGAGAGAAACTTAAATGGATCATTGTTGCATGTGAGCAAGTGAATTTACTTACTTTTATAGTATTACTGTAGTGTGCATAAAACCAAACATGTTTATTGAAATCCTGTAGATAGAAATGACTTATCTAAGTAGGGATTCTTTAAAAAAAAAAATCAAATACAAGCATTTAAATGGCACTTTAACAAACCTATTGTATCAGGAAAAATTGTTGAGAATATTTAATACTTTCCAGAATAAGATACAAGTTAAAGGATATTTGTGGCATTAAACATTTCTTTGGATATTCTTCTTCTTTCATTCAGTGTAATGCTTCTAACCCATCCACCGTAGTTCTTCCCTTCGCCTTACTTTGTCATTGCAGTGCTGGGGATTTTAATACATGCAGTTGTTGCTATTGCGGACACTAAACAGAGTTCTAGAAATCCAGTTACATCTGGCAACTCTGAAAATTTAAATAAAACTTGCATATATTATGTGATGCTCTCATGTTTTAATTTTTATTTACGTATAGGAACTGCTATGTTGCTCATTGCCACAGTATGTGTGCCTTTTAGTGACTAGTGCCATCACCTTTGTCACACCAAAATGTGGGTGTCATGTTTGCGTGGTGTGAAGTGGTACTCCCATAAGTAAGGAGATGACAAAGGAGATCCTGGCCAAGTGAAAAGACTCTTTGGAGTAGATGACCTGGGGATAAATGGAGGTGCAATAGGCCTGATTCTTCGCTGCTTTGCACCTTGTATAGACATTTGCAGCTCCGTAAAGCTGGTGTAAAAATGCTACCATTCTGGTTTGGTAGCACTTTACATTCATTCTGCATGGGTTCAATGACTATATATTTAAGCCCTGGTCTACACTACGAGGTTAGGTCAAACTTAGCTGCGTTAGGTCGATTTTATAAGCAATGCAGCTACACAGCCAACCCCGTTCCGTCGACCTAAAGGGCTCTTAAAATCGACTGCTGTACTCCTCCCCAGCGAGGGGAGTAGCACTAAAATCAACCTTCTTGGTTTGAATTTGGGATAGTGCAGACGCAGCATAGTGCAATTCGACGGTATTGGTCTCCGGGAGCTATTCCAGAGTGCTCCAATGTGACCGCTCTGGACAGCACTTTCAACTCCGATGCACTAGCCAGGTACACAGAAAAAGCCCCAGGAGCTTTTTAATTTCATTTCCTGTTTGGTCAGCATGGCAAGCTCAGCAGCACAGGTGACCATGCAGTCCCAGTATCGCTAACGAGCTACAACATGGACTGAACGGGAGACGCTGGATCTGATTGCTGTATGGGGAGAAGAATCTGTGCAGGCAGAACTCCGATCAAAAAGAAGAAATGCTGATATATATGCCAAAATCGCACAGGGCAGGGGGAGAGAGGCTACACCAGGGTCACACAGCAGTGCCGCTTGAAAGTTAAGAAGCTCAGGCAGGCCTACCACAAGACAAAGGAGGCAAACGGTCACTCTGGGTCAGAGCCCCATACATGCTGCTTCTATGATCAGCTGCATGCCATTCTAGGGGGGACCCTACCAGCACCCCACCATTGTCCGTGGACACCTGCAAGGGGGGAGTCTCTCGCAACATGGAGGAGGATTTTGTGGATTAGGAAGAGGAGGAGGAGGAGGAGAATGCGCAGCAGGCAAGCGGAGAATCCGTTCTCCCCGGCAGCCAGGATCTTTTCATGACTCTGGAGCCAATACCCTCCCAAGGCGGGTTCCCGGACCCTGAAGGCAGAGAAGGCACCTCTGGTGAGTGCACATTTGTAACTACACTACAGGGGTTAAAAGCAATTGTGTTTAATGTTTGATTTGCCCTGAAGAATTGGAATGCATTCCCGGCCAGTACAGCTACTGGAAAAGTCTGTTAACGTGTCTTGGACTGGAGTGGGACTCCTCCAGGAACATTTCCATGAAGCTCTCCTGGAGGTATTCTGAAAGCCTTTGCAGAAGGTTTCTGGGGAGGGCTGCCTTATTTCATCCTCCATGGTGGGACACTTTACCACGCCAAGCCAGTAGCAAGTAGTCTGGAATCATTGCAGCACAAAGCATGGCAGCAAACGGTCCTAGGTTTTGGTCGCATTCATGCAACATTCAGTCTTTATCTTTCTGTGTCAGCCTCAGGAGAGTGATATCATTCATGGTCACCTAGTTGAAATAGGGGAATTTCTCTAAGGGAACAGTAAATGGACCCTGTTCATGCTGGGCTGTTTGCGCTTGGCTAAAAGGGATCATTCCTGAGAATAGCCACGCAGTGGGGGGAGGGGTGTGCTGCACATCCATCCCCAAACCGCAGCCCCCTCCTTTTAAATGGCAAATCCAACCGGCATTGCTTGCTATGGGAAAGGAGGGCACTGCAGTTTGAAACCATTCTCACATGTTATGAAGGCGGAAGAAGCCAACCCCGCGTACCCTTTCGCTTACCATGGCTGTCTGGAAACCGAATTCTGTTGCCCAGCCGTGTGTGATGTGTGACCATACTGGCAGGCGCTCAATACAAAAGGCAAAATGCGACCTTGTACCTAAAGCACATGTGCTATCTGCTGTGAATTGCTTGATTCACTGCGAAAGAGTCTCCCTTTTGTTCTCAGAAATGTATCTTCTTAAATTTTACCCTCCCTTTTTATCCCCCCTGCAGGTGCAAATGCTTCTGTGCTCCCCGGATCATCTCCAGCATTGAGGTTATCACAGATTAGAAGGCAAAAAAAACGCACTCACGATTACATGTTTTCAGAGCTCATACGGCCCTCCCTCACTGATAGGGCACAGCTGAATGCATGGAGGCATTCGGTGGCAGAGGCTAGGAAAACATTTAGTGAGCGTGATCAGAGCACGCAGGAGCAGATGCCGAAGCTAATGGGGGAGCAAACAGACATGATCAGGCGTCTGGTGGAGCTGCAGGAAAGGCAACAAGAGCACAGACCACTGCTGCATCCATTGTATAACCGCCTGCCCTCCTTACCAAGTTCCATATCCTCCTCACCCAGACGCCCAAGAATGTGGGGGGGCAGGGGAGGGAGAGGCTCTGGGCACCCAGCCACTCCACTCCAGAGGATGGCCCAAGCAACAGAAGGCTGTCATTCAAATAATTTTGATTTGTAGTGTGGCTACAATAAGCAATGTGGCCTTGTCCTTCCCTCTCCCCCACCCCACCCGGGCTACCTTGTCAGTCATCTCATTTTTTAAAAAATTAATAAATAAAGAATGCATGGTTTCAAAACAACAGTGATTTTATTTCCTTTGCCAGCTGTGATCGAAGGTGGGAGGGGGGTTGGCTTACAGGGAATTAAAAGGGGGTGGGTTTGCATCAAGGACAAACACATACAACTGTCACACTGTAGCCTGGCCAGTCATGAAACTGATTTTCAAAGCCTCTCTGATGCGCAGCGCGCCTAGCTGTGCTTTTCTATTTGCCCTGGTGTCTGGCTGTTCAAAATTGGCAGCCAGGCAATTTGCCTCAACCTCCCACCCCGCCATAAACGTCTCCCCCTTACTCTCACAGATATTATGGAGCACACAGCAGGCAGCAATAACAATGGGAATATTGTTTGCGCTGAGGTCTAACCTAGTCAGCAAACAGCGCCAGCGAGCTTTTAAACATCCAAAGGCACATTCTACCACCATTCTGCACTTGCTCAGCCTATAGTTGAACTGCTCCTTACTACTGTCCAGGCTGCCTGTGTATGGCTTCATAAGCTATGGGAGCAAGGGGTAGGCTGGGTCCCCAAGCATAACTCTTGACATTTCAACATCTCCAACAGTAATTTTCTGGTCTGGGAAGTAGGTCCCTTCTTGCAGCTGTTCAAACAGCCCGGAGTTCCTAAAGATTCGAGCGTCATGCCCCTTTCCCAGCCATCCCACGTTGATGTCAGTGAAATGTCCCTTGTGATCCACCAGTGCTTGCAGCACCATTGAGAAGTACCCCTTGTGGTTTACATACTGGTTGGCAAGGTGGTATGGTGCCATGATAGGGATATATGTTCTGTCTATCACCTCACCACAGTTAGGGAACCCCATTGCAGCAAAGCCATCCACTACTACCTGCACATTTCCCAGAGTCACTACCCTTGCTAGCAGAAGGTTAGTGATTGCCTTGGCGACTTGGATCACAGCAGCCCCCCAGTAGATTTACCCACTCCGAATTGATTCCTGACTGACCGGTAGCAGTCAGGCGTTGCAAGCTTCCACAGGGCTATCACCACTCACTTCTCAACTGTCAGGGCAGGTCTCATCTTGGTATTCCTGTGCTTCAGGGCAGGGGAAAGCAACTCACACAGTTCCATGAAAGTGACCTTACACATGTGAAAGTTGTGCAGCCGCTGGGAATCATCCCATACCTGCAGCACTATGAGGTCCCACCAGTCTGTGCTGGTTTGCCGGGCCCAGAATTGGCGTTCCACTGTATCAACCTACCCCACTGCCGCCATGCGGTCCCAATTGCAACATCCCATGCTTTCAGGAATGTCTGTGTCCATGTCCTCCTCACAATTGTCCTCGTGCTGGCGTTTCATAGCCAGGTTCTGCACATACCGCAGGATAATGCGCGAGGTGTTTACAATGCTCACAACAGCAGCGGTGAGCTGAGCGGGCTCCATGCTATGGCATCTGCCTGGGTAACCCAGTAAAAAAGGCACACAATGATTGTCTGCTGTTGCTTTCAACAGGGCCGGCTCCAGGGTTTTGGTTGCCCTAAGCAGCCAAAAAAAAAAAAAAAAAAAAAAAAA
>NC_048299.1:242796398-242961194 GCF_013100865.1 Trachemys scripta elegans
GAAAAAAAAAAAAAAAAAAAAGCCGCGATCCCGATCTGCGGCGGCAATTCGGCGGGAGGTCCTTCGCTCCCAGGCGGAGTGAGGGACCATCCGCCGAATTGCCGCCGAATACCTGGACGTGCCGCCCCTCTCTGCAGCTGCCGCCCCAAGCACCTGCTTGACAAGCTGGTGCCTGGAGCCGGCCCTGGCTTTCAAGGAGGGAGGGAGAAAGGGAGGGGAGACTGACGACATGTACCCAAAACCACCCGCGACAATGTTTTTGCCCCACCGGGCATTGGAAACTTAAGCCAGAATTCCAATGGGAAGCAGGGACTGTGGGATAACTATACACAGGGCACCACTCTGTGAGTCGATGCTAGCCATAGTATTGAGGACGCATTCCGCCAACCTACTGTGCTTAGTGGGGACATACACGATCGACTATATAAAATCACTTTCTAAAGATTGACTTCTATAAATTTGACCTAATTTCCTAGTGTAGATATACCCATAGAAAAACTAGAAGGATCATCTGAATTAAAGCCAGGAATTCGGAAGTTCTGTTTCTGGCTTTGCAACTGAATCACTATGGAGCCTGGGGTAAGTCACTTACTTAATCTGTTTCCCTGTTTGTAAAATAGGAAAATACTTAAGCATGTTATAAGGATTAATTTGTGTTTGTGCAGTGTTTGAAGAGGTGAAGGAGTTGTTATTAAAAAGTCAACACTTATCATATGTTACTATGTGGTAATATCTAATAATACCTAATTATTTCTCTGTATTTAAACTAGGAAATAATCATGCAATCAGATATCACAGCATGGGTGCTGTTGGTATATATTACCTTTCAACAGTAACCATGATAAGTGCTGAGTATAATTATTATTGGTTCTTGTCACAGATTAATGTGTGTCCGTATACATCTCTGTCTGCATATTCCATTTTGCTTTATAAACACCATTTTGATTGTAAATTGCACTGTGCCTTCACTATTGCATCTTGGACTGGGATATTCAGGTGTTAGCAGCAACTCTATGTGCCTACTCTCAGAGGGTTAGCAGTGGAGCGCAATCAGTCATGATTAACCTGGATGGTCTTCCATTCAGATGGAAGCAACCTAGAACCTAGAATGAGCCCAGGGGAACCACTTTTTCAGTCTACTCTTCAGGTGAGCTGTAACCAAAAAACAGATCACCTGACAAGGGATGTGAAACCACTGAGGGGCTGCTCTTAGCAAGGGCTCTCTCTCACTGGGCAGGAGGAGACAGCAGTTCTTGGGACTCTAAAAGGACTGACCAAAACCCAAAAGGCTCGGAGAGCCGTTAGGGAGGGTTTTTCATGCAGGATTTTTTTTCACAGATCTGTGTATCTTTTGTGCTTTGTCTATGAATAAAATCTGATTTGGTCTAGAAATTCCTTTGCAAGGTCTGGGTGTTCCTTGCTTTAACTGTCATGTAGTCTCCAAAGGGTGAAACAGTAATCCAGAGGGTTCGTGGCTCTGGAACTTTTGGGAGCATGCAATTGCTACTGGGGAGGCTTGGGACAGCCAGCATTTCCTTCAGGGTCTAGACAGTTGGAATGCAGAGTTCCCATATCTCAGGAAAGGATGCTAAATAGAGGATCTGGATCCCGAGACTCTGCCTAGAAGCCCAGAACTTGAGGAGTGATGAATCTGTCCAGACCTCACTAACCTAGAAGCAAATGGGATCCAAGTTTTGGGTCTATTACAGCAACCTAGTGAGCATCCACAAGGGGCCACTGATCCAAGGCTGTAACAATACTATATGTAGGGCCCTACCAAATTCATGGCTATGAAAAATGTGTCACGGAATGTTAAATCTGGTCTTTTGTGTGCTTTTACCCTATATTAAACAGATTTCATGGGGGAGACAGTTTCTCAAATTGGGGTCCTGACCCGAAAAGGAGTTTCAGGGGGGTTGCAAGGTTATTTTAGGATGGCTACGGTATTGCCACTTCTGACTGAGGGCCAAGATCTGCTGGCAGCAGCGCAGAAGCAGGGTGGTAATACCTTGCCATGCCACCCTTACTTCTGCGCTGCTGCTAGTGGCGGCTCTGCCTGCAGAGCTGGGCTCCCAGCCAGCTGCCACCGCTTTCCAGATGCCCAGCTCTGAAGGCAGCACCGCCACCAGCAGCAGTGCAGAAGTAAGGGTAGCAATACTATAACCCCCACACACAATAACCTTGCGACCCCCCCACAACTCCTTTTTGGGTCATAACCCCTACAATTACAACATCATGAAATTTCAGATTTAAATAACTGAAATAATGAAATTTATGATTTTTAAACCCTATGACCGTGAAATTGACCAAAATGGATTGTGAATTTGGTAGGGTCCTAACTATATGATGCTTCTTCCTTTTCTTCAGCATTCATAACACTGGAAAGTAGAAGTAGTACAGCCCAGAATGTCAGAGAGAGTTCTTTGTTTCAAACTTACCAAAGACACTATGTGACTAGACATACCCATGAGAAAACTAGCATAGCTATTTGGAATAATGAGTGCAGCTGCAATTTACAATGTTAGAAGCCTAACTGTTCTTCAGTAAAACTTGCTTAGGGCCGGATTCCTTTAACCCTTTATTTATATTGAGTAGTACCTACTCCACAAATTTCCCATTGAGTCAATGGAACCACTTAGGTAAGATAAAAGTGTCAGTCTCTGGCCCTTAGGGGCAGTCAACCAAACCACATTGCAAATCATTGCCTATAGTAGCCTGTAGGCAATGCTTCTTCTATATGAAGGTTTTCAGAGGCCAGAAAAGGGAGTCCCATTTGTACATATTAAATGAAGAAAAAAGTTAATGCAACAATGGTCATAAATTTAAATAAACAAATCAAAAAATTAAAAGCTAAGTCTCTCATAGTAATACTAACTCATCTGCATGACACATTTTGCTGTATAGTGAATAGTATGTGGAATGTGGGTGACTGTTACAATGTAGAGCTAACTGATTATAGAAAACCTGAACTATGATTAAAAGCGCAATGTTCAGCTTGACACATTTCATACAACTACTGGGTAATAAAGGACGTGTTCGTGAAACCTGAGAGACTCATGGATTTTGGCTTGAGTGTTCATTTGACTAAAAATTCGTACCAGCAGTATGTTGTTTGTCATGTGCTATCATTCATTCGTTATTCTCTACTAGATCTGGGTAAGCAAGTAAGTAAAAACCATTTATTCATGTCTGACTATTGGTGACATGCATCAGAGCAGTATTTTCAAAAGCCTTCTTAGTCCATCAGTAGCTTCGAGCACTCAGTGGCTGACTTCCCAATGGTTTCTGCACACCATTTATCCACCTCTTTGCTGGTCCATCCCCTACTACAATGACCTAACACTTTTGCTTCCATGATAACTTTCTTGAGGTTATTTCCATCACTATACCTGATGTGACCAAAGTTTGTGCCTGTTCATTTTTGATAACAGGGTCTGCTTCTCTTCAATAATATTTCTAACATAAGCATTAATTTTCTTTTCTGTCCAGAAGATATTCAAGAGTCTTTGCCAGCACTATATCTCAAAGGCTTCAATTTTTTCTTGTCAGCAGAATTAATTTCTTGAAGGTACAAAGATTTGACTGGTGAAAAGCTTAATTTTTCCATAGCGACTTACAGATGTGAATAGTGGGAAATCAGTGTTGCTGACAAGATGAAAATTGAAGTAGAGCTGGGTGGAGAGAGGTAATCCCTTTTTGTGGAGGATTTTGACATTTTAAATTTTGGTTTAGTTCAGATTTGGAACACCCTCCTCCCCCCTCAATTTTGAAATTCCCTGCAAAAGGGAATGGATCCCTAGCTCTGAGACAGACTGCCTGGGGAGCTGTCAAGCAGCCAGGCAGGTGAGCTGGCAGGAAACCAGACAGGTTTTTAAACCTGTCTCTGTTCTGTCGAAACTTTGTTGAAATTGAACTGTCCTCGCAAAACATTTCAAATTTGACAAATCAGCAAATTCAGATGAAAAAATGCTTTGATCCACTTGCATTCTCTAGTTTTGAAATTTTGTCATCCAATTACAGAGCAGAAACAATGTTACATGACTTGTACCCAATCTCACACCACAAATAATACATATGGACAGATGAAACAAACAGTTGAAAGAACAACATAGGCTGCAAACTGTCCCTATAAATTATTTAATGAATACTTGTGAATGATATACATTCAGGATTGACTTGTAGAAATCACGATAGGTTTCTGAACAGGAAAAAGAACAAAATTTGCAAACAAATATTATTTTCAGTGAATAATTTAGCGAGTTCTACTATGAAGTATTTTCAAGTATATAGTGCAGAATATTTTACAGTGATGGATTTTATTTGATTGACAGCAAGACTTAAATTCTACATATGGATATTTATTTGTAAAATATAGTTGTGCTTCTAAAATTATAAGTTGCAGCTTCTAAAGTAAAAACAACGAGGAGTCCTTGTGGCACCTTAGAGACTAACAAATTTATTTGGGCATAAGCTTTCGTGGGCTACAACCCACTTCATCAAAAACATACTCAAACGTGAAACTGCAGAACTGGAATTAATTTGCAAACTGGACACCATCAGATTAGGCTTGAATAAAGACTGGGAGTAGTTGGGTCATTACAAAACCTAAACCTAATTTCCCCAATACTAATTTCCCCCTACTGTTACTCACACCTTCTTGTCAACTCTCTGAAGTGGGCCACTCTCATTACCACTTCAAAAGTTATTTTTCCTCCTTGGTATCCTGCTGTTAATTAAATTGTCTCATTAGACTGACCTCACACTTGGTAAGGCAACTCACATCTGTTCATGTATTTATACCTGCTCCTGTATTTTCCACTCCGTGCATCTGATGAAGTGGGTTCTAGCCCACGAAAGCTTATGCCCAAATAAATTTGTTAGTCTCTAAGGTGCCACAAGGACTCCTCATTGTTTTGTCTGATACAGACTAACATGGCTACCACTCTGAAATCTGTCACTAGCCAAGCTTCTAAAGTAGACACTCAAATATCCTCATAAATTGCCTATTCATATTATGCATGAGTGTATATCTGTAATCTTAAGATGCCATTGACATAGTTTTTGTATTTAATTTCAAGAGGTAAAAATTGCCCTGCTTAGTGTTTCATGAGACTTTAGGTCTTGTATCTCATTGACGTGAATAGGCAGGGGAGAAGAAAGCTCCACCTTTTGCTTTTGTTGTTTAGCTGGAGAAGTGTTCTGCAGCACTTTGTTCTCCTAATGTTAAATTGGTGCTGTCTTGAGTGTGTCTGTGTGTGTAACTGTCTCATTGGAACACTCTTTCCTGCACTTAAATTTTCCTAGCAGAAACCCGAGACCAAAAGTCTCTGACCCCCATGTCATGTAGAGAGAACATACAGTTTTTCCATCTTCCACCTCTACAATTCTTATATCAGAACTCTACTAGGCATGCTTGGCTTTCTCTATCTGTCCTACATCTGACAATCTTATTGTGGTCTGGAATCTTTTTTATGCCCCTGAAGGGCATGTCTAGACAGCAATCACGGGATGTGATTGCAACTCATGTAGACAAACCAGAGCTATCTTTAATCTAATCTGCACCAGCCTGCCCATAACCCTGGGTGATTACTTGCGAAGCAAGACCACAGTAAAGTGCCTGCTGCTGCAGCTTCATGGCTCCAGGGTGCAAACTAGCTAGATTTTGAACATACTGCTTATCAAGATGATTATCACCATTTTACATTCTAATGCAAAACACTAGTCCACCTCTGATTCTTAGAAAACATTTTCCTCAGCAAGTTGGATGAACAAGTGCATGGAAAGAACATTTCTTTGATTTGGACAGTCTTTTCCTGCTCTCTCTTAACAAAGGAAAACAAATCAAATAAAATTTAAGAGGAGGATTGATACATGTCCTGCTCTTCCTTCAACTAATGTTGAAGGTTCTAAAGGTCTCAAAGATTAAAAAGGAAGAAAGAACAAAGATTTGTGGTGAAGTTCTTCAATCAATCTTTTAAAAGAATTAGAAAAAGACAAAAAAGCACCAGAGAATGGGTTCCCTATCCAACAGCAGTGCTTCTTTCCTTTTTGAGGAAGGGAAACTTTCTGACTCTGAGCTCGAGTATTCGTAGCGTGAGGTACATGGTAGGTTGTTTTCTTCTGAATCTTCCAAGACCACGTTATAGGTTATTAGCACATTGGACGTTCAGCCTGAGGCAAAGAAATCAAGAGAAAAGAAAGACAATATGAAAATCAAGTCAGACAGCAAAGCTAGAAAGCATTTCCTCTCAGGTTCAAAAGGGGAGCTTTTAGATTTCTTTATGTTCATCCCCTTGTGCAGCCATAGCCACTGAGATGAAATGACTGGATAAGGCCAGAAGACCCAGTAGGAAAATCCAAAAGATCTGCTCAGTAAAGAAAAGCAAATTGAACTCTCGCTCTCCTTCCAAAGATCAATGCTGCTGTTGTCTTTCTTGTGAGAGGGAGTCTGCAGACTTCTGCTTACAGCAGAGTGTTTCTTAAAATGAAATATTGAGATGTTTTCTCTAGCCATCTAAATGCTTTGCAGGGGTTTCTCACCATGGACAAATGATCCTGTTACATAACTATATTCTTTATCGCTGAAAATGAAAGCTCGGATCCATGTTGCAGAAAGTATCTGCTGTTGTACCTCTTGTTTCGGGTAAGCATTGACTTTTTGATTTGTTTCTAAACCCTCTGGCCCAAACATAGTACTCAGGAGACATCTGTGGCTAAGGTTGTGGAAGTGGCAATTCCTCAGCCAAACAGTTACTTAGTGCACCTACCATTTCCACCTATTGAAGAAAATCTCTGCCTCAGAAGAAGAAACTTTCAGGTTTATTCTATATATCTTTGTAGTTCTCACAATGTCCTAGTTTTCAAGGCTTTGAACACATTTTCCAGAAAGTCCCCAAATCTGATTCACAATGAAACTGCCAGGGAATTTCCTGTCTTCTATAGATCCCAAATTGATCGCCAGAATAACTCACAGGACATTCCTGAGGAACCTTTCTCCTTTCTGTCATTTTTACTATAAAACCTTTCTGCATTTCCCAGTCTTTGCTTAAGACCATAACAAGCTCACTGGAGGAACTATGCTGCTATGAGGAGATCTCTGGACTTCATCTAGTTTAGAATGTCAAAATTTTAGGAGCAAAATCCTGTCCTCCAACTCCCAAGAAAATAACAAGAAGGAAACTTCAATAGTTCTATGAAACCAGGTGCCTTCTTTCAGTGAAAGGGAGAATGTGGTGCTCGTTCAGACTGGCGATTGAATATTTTTTCACTTTGTTCTGCCTGCCATCCTTCCTCACTGCTGACGATATGCTAGTATTATAAAGAAAGTTAATGTAATACTATAACAGGCTTTAAACAAAAGGCTTGCATCTAAAAGGAACTTTTTTTATTTACAATAGATTTCAAGGTTTGGACTTTGAAAAGTGACAATAGAAGGGAAAAACGCTTTTCTAGATTCAATCATTTTATCTAGATGTAACATATATATATATAACACGTGTGGGGGGAGGGATAATTCAGTGGTTTGAGCATTGGCCTGCTAAACCCAGGGTTGTGAGTTCAATCCTTGAGGGGGCCACTTAGGGATCTGGAGCAAAATCAGTATTTGGTCCTGCTAGTGAAGGCAGGGGGCTGGACTCAATGACCTTTCAGGGTCCCTTCCAGTTCTTGGAGATAGGTATATCTCCATATATTATTATATTATATTATTATATACTTTAGTGAGATATGTTTCCCTGCCTATTACCACTGAATAACTTATCTCTTTATTGAAGAACAAGCTTGTCAAATAAGTGTAACATGCAGTGCTACATACTTTTATCACTTTGAGCAAATATTGATGATCATTCAAGCATTTATTTCACTCTACCTTACATGAACTACCTAATAATTGAGTTAGTGCTCTTAACATGGATCTACTGAAGTTTACTCTTTGAGGGGCAATTAATGGCACACACTCCTATAATACATTTTTTTTTATTAGAATACATGTCATCCTCTTATACTGAAGATTCTTTAGCTTAATATAGAGAATTTTGCTGGGATTTTTTTCTTGCTAACTAGAACAAAAATGAGTTTAATATTCCATAGAAATGAAAGTATATATCAGTGTGGGATGCATTTACAAAACAGAGATGTTTGTAATTGGATTGTCTTTTCACAAAAGAAAGCAGCCTACTGGATGAGGTTCTGGTTGCTGTTTTTGTTTTGTTTACTGCTTGGTGAGATATTGGATATTAATGTAGGCTTGAAGGGCCACTTATTAGTGGAACTAGATCTTCAGTTTCCAACCTGTAACTTCAAACACTTGTTCTTCCTTCTGGCTGCTCATCGAAACATAGAGTTTATGAGATCTGATCTTTGCTTCCACTGAAGTCAATGAATATTTTCTCCTGGATGTCAGTAGAATCAGGATTAAACCCATATATAGCAGGGCATACAAGATCACTGAATTATCTAGTCTTGTATATATTTTGTACATTTGCTCTATTATTCCCACTAATGGCTGTACTTCCCCTTGTTAAATATCTGCAGTGATGATGCCTTGGATGCTTGGTAGCCTGTTCCACTGCATCGTTCTTATTCTTAAGGACTTTTCCTGTTACCTAGCCTAAACCTTTTCCTTCAGTGTTAGGATATTGTTCTTTCTCCTGGCATCTTCTGAGACTGAAGAATTCCTTTCCTTCATTTATATTGTTACCTTTAAGGATTTTTAGACTGCACTCATGTGCCCCTGAGTCTACTGTTTCTAGACTATAATTATATCTCCACTGGGCCCTGCCCACATTACCAAACATGTTAGCTAAAATTGTTCCTGAGTGTGTTTCTGCATAACATGGGTTTATGCATCTGCACTGCAGTGCTTATGAAGAGGCACTGACAGTGAATGCTGCTCTGAATGCTGTTCAGTGTGGATAGAGGAGGGGAGAGGAAAAACCCCATTCATTTTCCACCTCAGAGACAACCCCCAACAACCAGACCGCCATAGCCCCTTTTCTCTCATTTACCCTCTATTTACCTTTTGAATTGTTCTGATTGGAGGCGTTTGTCTCTCAGCAAAGTGGAACCCCCTTTCCTATCAGTTCCTTCAGTGGCACCAAGCTAATCTACTTCCCTGTCAGTTCTTTGAAAGCGGCCCATTCTCCCATCTTTCAAGAGGGTGGGATACCTTATCTGACCCTCCCCTCAATACTCTATACCATACAACAGGGGGATTCAGATGCCAAATATCCTCCTGTTAGTGCCTATATGCTTTACTATAGGAAACCTTGACCAAACCACTTCCCCCGCATTGGCTAGCGTTATCCACAACCCTAGTGCAAATCTGCACGTGAGAACATAGGAATGGGCCCCTATGTGGTGGAAGCTGTGTTTTCTCTATCCATGTTTTTGTAACATGGTTGCCTCCTATCTATAGTAGTGAACTTTGTTAAATGAAGATGGTACTGAGGACCCTGTGTGATAATAGTTAAGTTTTCTAGCTAGCTTACGTTTAGTTTTCTTATATTTTGTTAGCCTATGTTGTTAGTTTTTGTCAAATTCTCTGCCATCCAGATACTGAAGATGTCACGCAGTTGGGTTCTGTTTATCTTTCTTCGAGGTGTATGATTGACATTTTTTCACACAGGTTTTTTAATCTGTTCTCCTGTGTGGGGTCACTGAAGATATAAACAAGGATCCTGCATTAGGCCTTGGAAAGCCAAGAGATAAACAAACAAAAAGTACAGACAGAAGCCTCACAGCTGCTGGACAGTTAAGTCTGTCAGCAGCATTCCCCTCAGAATCCCACTGTTGGTATACCCAGGGAGGGTAACTTTCAGCAGGCAGCTGCATTCCCAGAGGGTGGTAGAGATATAAACTCAGGAGGAAGAAGACTGGGGTAGCTCATGATAGGAGACTAAGAAGGCCAAACAGGTGTATTACTTAACTGACTCCCTTAAGGAACTGTCACTGCTGGAAGATCATCCTAATGACCATAAGATGCAGAAAGCATGATCTGAAGTATGGCTGATGTGAACTTCCATTTTATATTGAAGACTGAATTGGGTTGTGAAGATTTTTCTTCCTCCCTGGTACAACAGTCCTTACAGTTCCTGTACTGACTCCATGTGATATGGTTCCCGTTTGGCAGCTTTACCATTGATAATTGCTCTCTGCTCTTTGTTTGTCAAACCATATCTAATCTATGCTGTAGCTTTTAAAAAATCTATCTGGTTATTATATAATTCCTTTGGGTATGTGGCACTAAAGAAAATGCTTTAGAGAAATACAAATATGTATTCACTGCATTCCCTTGGTCTAGTAAATCAATAATTACATCAAAGCTGTTAGATTTGCTTGGCAGAGCCTAATTTTAATGAACATATAGTGTTGGATACATGTATGCTTCCCAAATCTTAATCATAATGGAATTCATGTGGTAAAGGAACTGATACCCTACTCTTTTTTCAATGAAACATTTGCCTGCTTAAGGCTTATGAGATCTGGCCCTGAGTGTCTCATACTGTTTGTTAGGATTTTCCAAATACTTTCACAGATACTGCATCAATTAAATGTTAGTTCAAAATAATCTTGAAAGGGTTATGTAACATACAGTACAAAGTGAGTAATCTGTCCCTGATAACAGGAAACATTACCTTCGCACATGGTAGTACAAGAGTCTTATTATTTATTTTAGCAACCAGTAATCTGCTGCGATCAAAGTGCATTGTGGGGAAATGCCACATGTTTGGGAACTGGGGAACAACTATCAACATATTAACATCTTCACAGGTTTATAAATGGAGGCAAAAGTGGGGCCTTCAGCTAGGATTTATTAGCAAATCTGAACATGTAAGAAAAGAAACCAGATCTTTCTCTCCCATCGTTGTTCTGTAGTGTTAATGGGAATAAAAAATAGTAAAAGCTTATTTTTGTGCTCTGAACTCAGCAGATAAGACTCAGTGTGTATATACAGAGCAGACCTACTGATTGAGACTGGTCAAAAAATATACAAAAGTATTTTTGTTAGGTTTTGAAATTTTCTGTTACAATTTCATCAATTTTTTAAAAAAATTGTATTTTTCAGTTATGAAGATTTTTGGTTTTGTAAAAATCCCATTGTGTCACTAAGCTGACAAATCAAACCTGACAAAAACCAAGGTAGAAATAACCCCCAAATTCAGTAAATATAGAAAAATTAACAAATAAATGAAAAAGCTCCCCCTGTAGTCCACATGAGAAATGGTGACTACTGAACATGCGCGCGCACACACACATACACACAACTAGCAAGCAAAACTTTTCTCTCAGAATCTCTGTCAAATGTTCTAAAAAAGAAATCAATTATTTTTTTCTATTTTTTTACCTTGAACATCTTTGAGGTTTTTTTAAAAAGGACATTTCTCAAAGAAAAATGCTTTTATGGGAACAATTGGCTATCTCTATTGTTGCATAATATGACACTTAGGCCATTCTAGCCAGGACATGTTTCTGGGGTTGGGGGTTTGGGAGAACATAGGCCATTCTCCATGGGATGCATATAGCATACAGTGAGCGGGCTCCCTTTTACAAGGGGATCCCTGATTGGGTAGTTAGCCTTGCCTGTAGGAGGAACTGAGATTGACTGCCTGTGGGTTGGAGCAGTCTGCAGAGAACCTGCAGGCAGGGAGTTGGTCTTTCTTGCTTCTCTTGCATTCCACACTTCAGATTTTGCTGCTTAATTTATTGAAATTCTGTTGTTTTGACAGATGCACCCTATGCATGCCCAGTATTAGGTCACGTCTTTTCTGGGTTATCATTACTGTGTGTTTGTTTTCTGCACCTTCCATCCCTCACAAAATGCAGGATCTGTAATGGAGAACTGCAGGCACTAAAAGGGTATGATCCTATCAATGAGAACTGATGTACTTGCTATGGGAATACGCAACTAACTTGCAACTCATTCTTCTCAAGATTTTTTTTTAATTAACTCACTAATCATCATCATCATCATCATCATCATGCCCCTTTGTGTAAAGTTCCAGGCCAGCTATTTTATCACTAATTTCTGTGGGACTGCCATATTGAATGAGGGTAGGGTCCTGTGAAAAAAATAGTATGTGATCATATAATTAGACTATATCACAATGCATGTACAGAAAGGTGCTGAATTGAAGTGGTACAGGCAACCTTAATTCTGGCATTTCCTAACTTCTGAGTGCTTGACTTTGCAATCTGAATGTTTTTCATATAGTTGTGTGTATAATGGCTGAAATAAATTATTGTAAACATTCTAGTGTTCATGCCATCAGTTTGTTTCCTTCTCCAACAGGATAGGCAATCTATGGCACGTGTGCCAAAGGCAGCACACGAGCTGATTTTCAGTAGCACTCACACTGCCTGGATCGTGGCCACTGGTCCGGGGGGCTCTGCATTTTAATTTAATTTTAAATGAAGCTTCCTAAACGTTTTAAAAACCTTATTTACTTTACATACAACAATAGTTTAGTTATATATTTATAG
Organism: Trachemys scripta elegans; assembly: GCF_013100865.1. NCBI lineage: Eukaryota > Metazoa > Chordata > Testudines > Emydidae > Trachemys > Trachemys scripta. Next base: position 242,808,879 of record NC_048299.1, read on the forward strand.
AAAGAGACCTTCTAAAAACATTAAAATGTATTACTGGCACGCGAAACCTTAAATTAGAGTGAATAAATGAAGACTCGGCACACCAGTTTTGAAAGGTTGCCAACCCCTGTTCTACAATTTTAGTGGAGTTTTTGTAAAGACACATCTACCCTTCCACCTAGAGTATGATATTATAAGGCCTTGACTTGAGAGGCATTTTCTTTGGCAGCATCTGATTGAAGTTTGAAACAGTGCTTTCTATGAAGCTTGTTTCTTGGGCATTTTAGGTTGCTCTTGGAGATAAGGATTAGCAATCAAGAAACAAAGTAATGGGCTGTGGAAGGTCAAATACTCCAATACAAATTGTCAGAACTGACTTCTGCAAGGAGCACTGCAGCAGTACATCTGTTCTTCCCCATCCTTTAGTGACTCCATATTGGTCTATTTTACCCAGAATGGACAGCAGACTAATTAATTAAATGGCAATTTCTTTTTCTTTTTTGTTCTTTTGTTTTTTTTCCCTTTCTACCATTCTTTTGATATGTGCCATGTCTGTCTTTTTCTAGTTCTATTTCCTTACACTCATGTAGTGAAAATTATTGTCAGAGCCTCCTGAATTTCCTCTGCTAGTTTCCTTAACACTCAAGCATCTCATGAATTGGTATGTATTTGGATTTTTTTTAAAATTCTTTCATTTTTTGTTTTTTCTTAGCTCATTCTTGTCAACTGTTCAGGATGCTCATGCATATACTGAGTGAAAAGCATGACTTTATACTACTTTTATTAGGTTTGTAAAGGACAAATCTTGCTAGATGCACTTACCTTCATCTACCAATTCTAACTACAAAAAAGAAATTAACTGGGTAGATCTAGCATCTCAGGACTTATAGTAATCTATCAAAAAAGCACCTGTCATAGTGGTATCTAAGTGCTGCAGGAGTTAATGTACCATAGACTCTTACAAAAATAATTCCTATTTTTCCATTGGATGAGAGCACTGTCACATTGATAGGACTTGCTGATGAATAATAAACTAAGATAAAGGATATATGGTAGTGGATCAAGTTGAAGGTGAGTGTTGCCTACCTACAAGTAGGAAGTTTCAAGAATTGGTGTTAGTCTGGTTTTGTTTAATACTGTTGCCTCTCAATTAGTCAATATTCATGGCATTGCCAGGTTGTTTCCATTATGAGAAGAAATTGATGATAGTCAGGTACTTTCTGTGGTGTAATCTTGTTTATTTACAAAGAATGTACCCAGAGTCTCATTTCCCTTAACACAATAGAAACAAACAGCATACCATTTTCTTGCTCCCAGCTTCCAAACTTGCATTTCCAGTGAGTTCTGTGCTCCAGGAAGCTCAGTCTCTCTTTTCCTTCTCAGGACCATTCTCACAACTCACTTCTCTGCCAGTCTCCTGACTTTCTCTGCTTTCTGCCTCACATGCACAGCTTGCTTAACCATCCCGTAACCCCTGCATTTGCAGTCAGTTCCAGGGAAACCCTTCCTGTGTTGGGTCTTGCTCTTACCACAATTTACCAAGGATTGTGGTGGATTCTCTATCACTGGCCATTTTAAAATCAAGTTTTTCTAGAGGATATGCTCTAGATCAAACAGGAATTAATTCAGGGAAGTCCTATGGCCTGTGTTATACAGGAGACAAGACTAGATGATCAGTGTCCCCTTCTAGTTTTATCTATGCATCTCTGCACAAATCTTGCCAGATAGCCCAGTGCCTTGGGTGGTGGCTTGTACTTTTTCAGCTACCACTATGTAAAAGGGGTTTAATTGCTCCTTCCATTTAACCTGAATGAAGCATGCTTTGCACACCCATTGACTTTAACCAGCTTTGTGATCGACTACTAATCAAAGATTTGCTTGATGGTAGCCATTAACACCTTCCAGTCTAACAATATGTTTGATCTAGGATTGGGAGTATACAGCACTGTGGCATTGCCTCATTTTCAGGTTGATGATGCTTAGAGTCCATAACTTGCACCTTTTGAGACAGTAGCAGAGTCTGATTCTAACTGAGCTAGTTGCTTGCCAGGGGATTTCTTGTCTGCCAACAGCAAATTAAGCTTGTTATGCGTACTCTGCTGCTTTAAAAAAAATAATTCTCAGCAACACAGAAGTTAGTTGAAAAAGCTAATGGTTCCCATCTAAAAAAATTTTAACAGTGGAGAAAATAGCTTGTGGATGTAGCCAAGGTTAACTTTACCTGAAAATGTTAGAGTACCCATGAGGCTCTAGGGTGTATACATCTTAATTTGTCATCTAGAAACTTTAGTCACGCTTACAGAGCAACTTCTAGGATGGAGCATCTGAAGGAAATGTAATCACTATTTATATTGGAGAAACAAATATGCTTTTAGTTTTTAGTTGAACATTTGGGAAATCACAGTAGAAGAAAAATCAATACAGGTTGTGATAAAACTGAATTATGACAGTGCAGTGTATGCTGCCTATCGGTGCTAAGAAACAATGCTGCCAGGAAACCCAGGTGAATGGATTCATTAAAATGTGAGGGTTTTGAAATGGTTCTTGATTTTGTATCACTTGTTGCACTGCGTGCTTTCTCAGAATGTGAATAGATATAAGGGGAGTTGTCACTTATCTTTCATCTCGGTTATTTTTTGGAAACTCTCATCATCAGCATCCCTAGTAAAGCCCCAAACACACCACAAAATATTAAACATAATTTCTAGCACTGTAGCTGAAAATTGTTATTATTTGAAAATGTGTTTTTTATGTCTGCTCATACTTTTAAAATGTATTATTTTTTGTGACATTACAGTATGGTAAAGGACAAAACAGAAATAATTATGCAAGGTCTGGGCTAATGAGTCAAAATGTGTATATCCTACCCAGAGAGGATGGTATAGTACATTAAACACAGACTCCTTTGGCCATTAATCTGGATTCTGCCATCTTTCTATTATTCCAAAGTACTGAGTCCCATGCAGTGTTACAAGTAGGGCGGTACAGTCCAGCACGCCGTACTAGTAAGATATTTATAGCCCGTACTCCATATCGGAAAGACACAGGAAGAGACACAGGAGGAGCTGTACCGCCCCCAGCCCTTCAACGCAGCTGTGTCTCCTGAGTCCTGTCTGGGGTCTGTACAGCAGCCCTGCAGGAGGACAGGGCTGGGGGTGGGACTGCTCCTTTTACCGCTGTGATTCCAGAGAACCCAGCGGTTCAGAAGTCTCTGGTGCAGCGGGAGGAGGCCAGAGGCGCCCCCCCCCCCCGGCAATGTGGGATGGATCATGGGGGGGGCAGAGAGAGAGCGTGGAGCCCCAGGCTGGGGGCGGGGCATGGAGGAGTCATGTTGGGAGGTCACATGCCCCCTACTTTAGCTGGTGCCGCGTACTGGTAAGAAATGAATTCTACTTGCACCACCGGTCCCCTGTAATGTAACTGTATACATCTTTTCAGATGAGAACTTAAATTGAAATCACGTTAGCTCTACATGGACCTATGAGACCCTGTGGCATTTCTTGTAAGATCAGGGATTTACCTAAGCACTTTGGCCAAAATACGTTCTTGCTTCCTTGTTGTACATCGTGCTGCCTCACATTCAGATGGCTGAAATTTAGTGGTGGGTGAAGTGTCTCCCTTTGCATATAGGACACAACACTGCTGTTATTACTTAGGCAAAATACTATTAACTTAGTTTAATCTTTTCAACTGAATACAGAGTTTTGACCTAATGGGCTGCGGAACTGGGATGGTAGGGTCTGATTCAGCAAAGTATTGAAACATGCTCTGCTGAATCAGGACCATAGTTTTGAATAGTATTTTGAGCCCTTTAGGACGAAACTACTAAACTAATTGAAAAGGACACCATCAACTTACATATCCCAGTTCTGTTTGAAAATTTTGTACTCACTATAGTTACAAGTAACAATGAAGATTATTAAGTATCAGAGTGGTAGCCGTGTTAGTCTGAATCTGTAAAAAGCAACAAAGGGTCTTGTGGCACCTTTAAGACTAACAGAAGTATTGGAGCATAAGCTTTCGTGGGTGAATGCCCACTTCCTGTGGCACCTTTAAGACTAACAGAAGTATTGGAGCATAAGCTTTCGTGGGCATTCACCCACGAAAGCTTATGCTCCAATACTTCTGTTAGTCTTAAAGGTGCCACCAGACCCTCTCTTGCTAATGAAGATTATTGTAGCTCAAAAAATCTTGAGGACCAATAATTGTGCATTTTACAGCAATGTGTGTTTAGTCACTGAAGACAGTCTCCCCTCGTATTTGTGCAGGTCTCTTATCCCCATTGTGGCATAAAAACATTTTAAAAGAAATAGGAAAATGTGATTAGAAAGGTAAAAAAATTTGGTTGGGGAAGGGGGCCTCAATACCTCTAATACTAAAACAACATTAGTTCTTTCTAAAATTGATGGTGTTCCTTAAATGTTTGTTCTAAAAGCACAGTGTTATCAGTGTAGTGTGTTTCATTAATGTTGTCTAGATTGCAAGAGGCTTTTTTATAGACTCATATGAGAAACATTGGAAAGATCTGTCCAAGTAATCAACTTCATTCCCTAGCCATTGGAATTTTTTCCCTCAATAGTATTTTCTAGTGTTTTTATCCAGTCTGGAAGAATTTGAGAAAGTAGCATTTCTCTTCTGAATTCTTGCTAAATGTGTGAGATTAGTTTCATGTAAACATACTCGACTCTTACAAATTGCATGCTTAATTGCTAAATACAGTACTAACCTTTCCAAGAGTGAGGCATTTTTAACATGCAAAATATATATATCTATATATATACTACGCAGAAAATGGTCAGTATGTATGTCCATGATCTGGTTTGAAAGCAGCAATAAAATCTGTCCTTCCAACCTTACCTCACTAGTTAGAAAGTTCATAAAAACAAGAGTTCGCTTCAAAGTTTTCAGCCTCTCCAGAATCTTGCCTAATAGTCATGGCAGGGTCTCACTGCAATGTTAATATTTGTCATTCCAGTCAGCACTGTATAATTGTGTGACAAATAGTCATAAATAGGGACCACTAAGCACATTGCTTCAAATGGCTTCTTTGAAATTTGGGAATTCCCAAATACATCTGAAATATAAAGTGCTAAAAGCTCTAGCTATTGATGTACAGTTTTGGTCCATAATGACTCTATTGCCTGGTTCTATTTTGTATATTAAAAAATCAGCAGTGGCATGAGACTAAATAAGATCTCATCCTGTTTTTTGAAAACTTTGAGCAAATTTAACGCTGATGTAAACAGGCACTTCAGTGGAGCTATTCCTTGTTACATGAGTCCAGAATTTGGTTTTGTGTGTTTGCATTGTTTGGTCAGCAAATATCTAAGTGAAAGTATTTTATTGCTTACATTGTAGGCAAAATTTAGGGTGTATTGTGTGAGAATTTGTAATTGTTTTGTCTAATTTGACATTTTTTGTTGAACTACTTTTGCTTTATAAATGAGTTGAGTTCATGCTGCCATTTGCAATAATGTTGTTAATATGATGCTTATGAAAAGTGAAGTAGACAAGCATTCTGCCAAGACCAGAGCCAGGTTTTGCTGCTGATGTGGCGGTCTAACTTGAAGTCCATATAATAAAATGATATCTTTCCCAGGCCATTTTATATTATACATGCAAAAACGCTACATTAAAAGAACATTATTAAGATTACATAGTTAATCACTCAAAAATTAAGGAATAGCAGACTAGCAGAGGTCATCTAGTCCAACCCCCTGCTCAAAGCAGTACCAATCCCCAACTAAATCATCCCAGCCAGGGCTTTGTCAAGCCTGACCTTAAAAACTTCTAAGGAAGGAGATTCCACCACCTCCCTAGGTAACCCATTCCAGTGCTAGGGTTTCCTCCTAGGGAAAAAGGTTTTCCTAATATCCAATCTAAACCTCCCCCACTGCAACTTGAGACTTTTCCACTTTTCTTCCTGGTGTAGTAGTCATCAAGTAGCGAATCCTCCAATATTTAAGAAACCACTGTAACGCACTCTAATGCAAAGCTTTAGCAGTGACTTGTGCTTCCTGTGGGTACTCAGGATTATCGGGCACCTCGCTATTACCTGCCCTTAATGTGAGAAAACCTTGTTTGTGCCTGCCGGAGGTCAGCTCCCATGCTCCACAAGCAATACAAGCACTCTCCTCTAGGCCCCCACTGGCTTCACTGGTGGCATATAGAATGCTCCGTGCTGCCAGAGTCTTTCACTGTGGCAGGGGAAGGCTCCAGCGGTGGTGAGCTGCGGAGCCTTTCCCCACATCTGGAGCCTTTCACTGTGGTATGGAAAGGCTCCAGCAGCGGGACACTACATTGCTGACTGTAGATGTGGGAGGCGCTGCTTGGGCACATAGAGGGCTGTGTTCTGGTGTGTCTGTACTCGCCTAAGCAGTGCCTCACTGTCTACACTGCCATTTATACCCATGTTATCTGGGTGCGCAGGTTAGCAATGGGCACATTCAAAGCCTCGAGACCTCCGAGCATCCCCCTGGAGTGTTCAGCCCCTGGTCCACTGGACACTTACACTATTCACAGATTCACTACTTACAAAGAAACCGTGCACCCCAGCTTAACGGTTCGGCCTCAGATACCCAGGCCACTTAACACACAGCAATTAGATCTGTGAAACAAGTTTATGTAAGAAAGCACAGAGATCTAAGTAATAGCAAGTAAAAGTATTGGAAACAAATGGTTACAGATAAAAGAAAATCAACTCATTCTAGAGCCTAGACTTAACTAGCTAGATACTCTCATATCTTGTAGAGTAACGCTGACCAAAATCCTTGCAGTGCTTTACAGCTAGGTTGGCTGAGATCCTCCTTTCATGAGACACGTTGTCAGGTTGCCTCCTAGGTGAAGGACCCAGAATGTTCCTTTGCTCCCTCCACAAGATGTGCAAGTTCCATCCTTTGTCTTTATTCACAAACAGGACACCTCCTGTTGTTGGTTTCATCTTGTAGATTTCTCAACCTCTTCTTCTCTGGCTCAGTATGCAAGTAGGCCTGCATCATGAGACATCCCATACACAAATTACCAGATCAGGAGTTAGGTGTCTGCTACCTCCTGTCTGAAAGGAACATTTCCAAGGTAGATCACCTCCTGGTGGCCTGCCTTAACTCCAAGACCTTAAGAACACACACATTTTAGTATAGATGCATAACTCCATAGGTATTATCCATACATCCATTTCTCAACGATTATGACAATTAGTGGGCTACTGGCTCTCGATAGTGACCTCACACGACACCTTCCAGTGAACTATTATGCATATATCTGACCCAGGGGATCCCTGTAAAACCCTCTGTGCCCTCTGCCAGTTAGGGTGACCAGTCAGCAAATGTAAAAAGTTGGGACAGGAGTGGGGGGCGGTAATAGGAGCCTATATAAGAAAAAGACCCAAAAATCAGGACTGTCCCTATAAAATCGGGACATCTGGTCACCCTACTGCCAGTCAGTTGGCATCAAAGATCTATGGGTCACAGTGACCTTGGCAGTGTTAAGACTAGCCTTGGCAGAATACTATTTTTTTTATTTCTTTGCAATTTGGTGATTAATATCAATTTTTATATATGTTTAAAAACGTTTAACTTTTTATTTTTACAGTTGTGGGAAATTAAGAAGGGGTAGGGTTGGGGTTAGGGCAGCACTGATAGGTGGCGGCCAGGGGTTCCCAGCATTGACCGTGGGGCGGCAAGGGGCTCCCTGCATGGCTGAGGCCCCAGACACTGAGACACAAGGTGTGGGAGAGTCTGTGGTCCTGACCTGGCAGAGCAGAGACCCCCAGACAGGCTGCAAGGAGAAGAACAAGCCCTCGGCTGCTGAACAGTTCCTGACTGGGTAGGAATCCCTTCAGCAATGGAATGGCCTCCCCCACAGTCTAGGGATCCTCCTCCATGTAGTCCTGGCTGGGGTTCTCCACTCTGTCTCACCAGGACCACAGCCTTCCTTGTGCTTGTAGGGATCAGGAGTTGCCGGCCCTGTGGTTGTTCAGGGAGCCCTCTGCAGCACTACTATCACAGCCCTATTCACTCATTCCTGCAGAAGGTTCCCTGCCCTGCCACAGGGCTAGTGACACCTGATCCCTGCAGGCACAAGGTGCGGGGAGAAAGCTGTGCTCACCTGACCTTTACAGATGGATTTTTTTCATCAATTTCAGTGTGTCAGCTGAAATCGATGTTAGCCAACATTTATCATTTAAATTGAATTCTGCCACACTAGTTAAGACAGAATAACTTCCCAAGTGAACGAATGTGAGACAGTCAGATGTTCTGATCTGTTGATACAATGGTTATGAAAGTATACGACCTTACTGTTAAGGTTTTGTGTTAGAGTACAAGTTTGATGAAGGTACAGAGAAGGGCCACTAGGATGATCAGAGGAATGGAAAACCTGTCGTACGAAAGGAGACTCGAGGAGCTTGGGTTGTTTAGCCTGACCAAACGAAGGCTGAGGGGGGATATGATTGCTCTCTTTAAATATATCAGAGGAATAAATACCAGGGAGGGAGAGGAATTATTCCAGCTCAGTACTAATGTGGACACGAGAACGAATGGATATAAACTGGCCGTGGGGAAGTTTAGGCTTGAAATTAGACGAAGGTTTCTGACCGTCAGAGGGGTGAAATATTGGAACAGCCTTCCGAGGGAAACGGTGGGGACGAAGGACCTGTCTGGTTTTAAGATTAAGCTAGATAAGTTTATGGAGGGAATGGTTTAATGGGATAACATGATTTTAGTCAAAGGAACAGCATGCCATTGCTGTTAAATAGTATAATGGCCTATGAGGGTCTGGCTGGAGAATCTTGCCTACATGCTCGGGGTTCTACTGATTGCCATATTTGGGGTCGGGAAGGAATTTTCCTCCAGGGTAGATTGGCAGAGGCCCTGGAGGTTTTTCGCCTTCCTCTGCAGCATGAGGCAGGGATCGCTAGCTGGAGGATTCTCTGCTAATTGAAGTCTCTAAACCACAGGATCTGGGGACTTCAACAGCAGAGTCAAGGGAAAGGGTTGGGACGGCTTTGTGGCCTGCATCATGCGGGAGGTCAGACTAGATGATCATAATGGTCCCTTCTGACCTTAAAGTCTATGAGTTTATGAGTCTAAGTTGGAGTATGTAGAGCTTTTGGATATCTGTTGGAGGGGAAAGTGAAAGTCTTAAGGAGGGTTGGAATGCATCATCAATAGTGTTGTAGACAATATGAAGGTGGAAAGGAATACATCAGTCTTTCCCCTCAACTTCTTATTTCTATTCTTAAGCTTTTGGGTGAATGGGGTGTGCCCTGCTGCAACCTTAACTGCCAGTGAATATAGTTTTATTTACTAATAATTAATTACACAAAACATGCTATGTTAATAACCCTAGACTAGTTAAAATAACCTGCAAAATTAGATCATTAATGCAGTCTTTGTTGTTGTTGTAGCCCTCACACTGGGTGGCAGCAGTACCAATCTGACGTGCCGAAGATTCCTACAGCTTGTATTTCAGTGGAAGATGCCGAAATGATGGCACGGATGTCTTCCCGAGGCACCAGGATTGTTGTGACCCTGAAGATGGAAGCCAAGACCTATCCCGATACTGGTTCCTTTAACACTGTGGCAGAAATAGTTGGGAGCAAGTACCCAGAACAGGTTAGTGTGAATCTGGAAAAAGAGTGACTCATATTTGAAAACTAGTAACTTCCATTTGCCAGCCCATTGCACTCTGTACATGTTGGCTTTAATATTTGCTTTCAAAACAGCAGGTCAAATTCAGCCTTGGTGTAAGGGAGAGTGTGGTACACCTGCATAAGGACTACTAGGTTCTAAGGTGAGAGAGCTCAGGTAAAATATGGAACTTTAACTGCTCCTTTTTATTTTCAGCTATGTCGCAAGTTCATCTTTATGAAAGTGGTGCGTTCCTTATGTGGATATTTGCCTTTAACAAAAACAAAACAAAACTATGTTAACAGAGGTTAAATCCTAATGCTAGTGAAAATATGTAGTGTGTCAAAATAAAAACAAACTACATTTGGCCATGTAGTGCCCTTGAACTTCCTTGTTCATTTACTGATCTGGTAATCTGCACTAGGTCTTCTAGTCAGCGTGAATAAATGAAGTGCTCCTGTAAATACAAAATACTTTGAAGAGAGGTTGTAAACCCATGCAAAGATAAATATCAGTTGTTGAATTAACTTAGTTTTTAATATAAAAAACAATTAGCTCTTTAATGAACTAATTGGTTCTGATCACCACAGTATTTCAGTGGCGTTACTCCGGTGTAAAACTAGAGTAATGTTCTGGTGAACCTAGCTAACTAGCTGCAAGTTCAGTTTAAATGTTAGCTGTTTTGAAATTGAAAGCTACTATCTTAAGGTTTTTTCCACTTTCTCCATTTTTTTAATTTCCAGTTTTATAGCTTAAAATCAGCCAAACCAAATTTGTGGTCGTAGAAAACTTGTGCCTGAGATGTGGCCTTTTTATGCCAAGTTACATCATGGAATACATTTTTTTGGTTGTACATTTATAATGGAAATGCTGATGCAAACTTAATTATGGCAGCACTAGAAATCCCTGCTAAAATCAAGCTACTAAGCCAGAATCCTTTTTTAAACTTCAGTTTTCCAATTTTAATGAAATATAGGAGTACTATATCTTTATCATAGTCTTTTAAAAATCATACTTGTTTCATATTTTTATTTGCTTTAATAGTGTTTTGTCCTTTAATAGTGTTATATCTTTAGCTACGGTTTTGAATTATGACAGCTAGGAACCCTAGAGAGAAGTTGGTGTAATCCTTTTTGCTGCCAAATGATCAAGCTTCTGAAAACTTTGCAATGGCCATTGTGGTTGAGTGGTTAATATGCCATCAGTTATGAATTTAGCTACATGAAATGCAACCTTACTAAACAAAGTCTTAAGTCTTAAATTGTTAGCTGTACCCTAATTTATGTCACGTAAATTTTTAGCAACAGTTCTGAGTAGCTATTGTATTTACCCTTCTGAATCATACTTGATGTATATCAAAATTATAGTATTTCACTGCAAGCATTATAATATCCAAAAATTTTAACCTAAAAGATTTAAAGAAGAAGGCCCATGTATATTCTCTGTGGCTATCTTCACCTGTCTCTTTCAGTAGCCCAACAAGAGAAATGTTCTTGAACTGAGCAGCAAAGATTTTTGAAACATTAGGTGGAGATTTAGTCACAAGTTCCCTGCTGATGTTAATGGGAGTGGTGGCATATACACCTTTAAAATGTAACCCAAGAAACAGAAAATAAAACAAGTGAACATTGCGGGTTTTCAGTACTTGTTTTTCACAGGAGGTTAATGCATGTTTTGCCACCCAAATGATACACTGTTACTCTGGTAAAAACTGGAACCATCTAACTATTCATGCAATCAAATACAATATAGAATTAAACTCTTATGATGCACTTTATGCCAAAGAATCTTGGAATGCATTAAAAACTCGATGGAACAGAAAGGTGCTGTTTTTATGAGCCAAAGTCTCAATTAAAGTTTTGCATTAAAACATTAGCAAATTTGGCCTTCTGAACCTGAGTGAGAAATCAACAGTAGGAGACATAATATTATAAAAACTTCTAAAGCGATATGTTTTGTACAGTAAGCAGGGACCTTAAAAACACCACCATTAGCAAATGTGCAACTAGTTGGGCACCTATGGTAGAAAATTTAAGGTATGTATTTGTCTGTGAAGATACTGCATGATGCAGAGCCAGTCTGATGTTGTGCATTGTAATGTGTATCAATGTTTGTACATTAGAGATTTTGATAACCGTAGCTGTGGTATGGACTAGACTTTAATACAATACAATGCAATGGGAAAAAATGTTAACTTAAAGTTAAGGTTGCTTGGCAGTATGATGCCCCTTTGCAGAACATTGAGTTGAGCAAAACTGAAATTTCTGAACACCAGGAGATGTGATGTTAAAGTTGCCCAAGCAATCTTAACTCAGCAATGCCCCAATATGCCCATTAACATGTGTACCTTTACTCTGCCAACCCCACAATTGCTGAAATGTACAAGTTCTTTGCCTCCTTTTACAACCCATTCACTCTCATCTACAGGATTCCATCTATTAAAAGGACAAAAAGGAAAAATTAATTAGCGTTGGGCTGCAGGGTGGTTGGGGTGCACTGGCAGACCTGGAGGTGCAGGAAGGGTTGGCTGCTGCAGGGTGGTTAGGGTGCACTGGCAGACCTGGAGGTGCAGGAAGGATGGGCTTCAGGGTGGTTGGCGTGCAGAAAGGTTGGGATGCAATGAGGTTGAGGTGCACTGGCAGAGCTGTGTGCTGCAGGAGAGTTGGGGTGCACTGGCAGAGCTGGGGGGTACTATACCTCCTTCACTTGAACTTCCAATGTTCTCCCCTCTCAAGAAACATTCACATGTCTAATTTTTCTCCCAAACACTTTGATTACATTCCCCCCAAAATGAAATTGCCACCCATTACTCACAAATTGCAGCAGCCTCCAGCCACTCATTTCAAAACTCCTTTTGTCTTACATGGGGGATTGTGATTAATTTATCCTTAGATACGTTAATTGAAGGGTGAGTTCACAGCCATCAAGATGTTTGTGATTCATCCAGTCATTAGTACCTCTCAGTTTAACAGTACAAGTCAACAGAAGAAAACAGGGTGTGTGTTTTTTGGAGGGGCACAATAACTTAGGAATCCCTTGGTAAAAGGACTTCAAATTTGGATCACCAGGCCTACCCTGAAACCCCTATGAGGCACACCAATTTTCAAGGTAATCTGAGTAACCATTTGGATTTTAGAACACTTATAAAATTTGAGTTTAAGGTGCAAAAAATAGGAATGGAAACCCTTTGGCTTTTTTTCCATATTGGCTCATACACACTGTAATATATGTACATTTTCTTAAATACCATTCTCAGTTTGGGTCCCCCAACTATTTAGTGGGTGCCATGCACTACCTTGGGTAAAACTTGATAGATTGAGAGCCTTTTGATCCGCATCACTACTATGGTTTGATCTCTAGCTCTGACCAAACTAGAAACGTTTTTAAAAATTACTGGGGCAGGAGGCGGCTTTTATCTCCAGAACCCCTGGCTCAAATGACTCCACATTTGGAACATTAACCCTACACTGAACCCTCCTGAGACACACCAAATGTCAAAGAAATACAGTGAAGCCTGTTGATTTTAGAGGACTTAAACAAGTCCACTTTTAAGGAGATGACATGACACCACCTTACCTGTAATAGTGCTCCTGATCCATTATATAATGAAGTTACAGGTAATAATAGCTTATTAAATCTTCTCAAAAGATTTGTAGCATTTTTTTAAAGGGCCACCACAAACTTAAATTATATTGGTTTGAAAACTTTATCTACTATCGTTACAAGAAGCTGTGAGAATGGATAAGACAGAGTCTGTTTGGGCCAAAATCACTTTGGGGAAGAAAACTACTAGAGGTTCCCCTGCCATAGTATTTGGGGTGTATGACAGACCACCAGAATCTGGTTTGGATATGAATAGAGACCTGTCATACACATACAGCTAAGGGTAGCATAAAATCCCTCCTTACCCTGTAAAGGGTTAAGAAGCTCAGATAACATGCTTGGCACCTGACCAAAAGGACCAATAAGGGGAGAAGATACTTTCAAATCTGTGTGGGGAGGTTTTTGTTTTCGGGTTCCTTTGTTCTCTCTGGGTCAGCGAGGAGCCAGGGAAAATACATCTCTCTAAGCCATATCTGAACTAAGCATCTAATATTACAGAAATAGTAAGTAATAACAAGGAAATATGTTAGATTATCTTTTGTTTTAGCTTGTGAATTTTCCCTGTGCTAAGAGGGAGGTTTATCCCTGTTTTTGTAACTTTAAAGTTTGCCTAGAGGGGAAATCCTCTGTGTTTGGAATCTTTTTGTTACCCTGTAAAGTTATCTTCTATCCTGATTTTACAGGTGACTCTTTAATTTTTTTTTCAAATAAACTTCTTTTAAGAACCTGATTGTTTTTCAGTGTCCTAAAGACCCAGGGGGGTTGATCTGTGCTCACTTTGTAACCGATTGGTTAGGATATTATTCTCAAGCCTCCCCAGGAAAGGGAGTGTAGGGACTTGGGGGGATATTCTGGGGGAGATAGGGCTCCAAGTGGCCCTCCTGAATGTTTGTTTAAATCACTTGGTGGTGGCAGCGATACCAAGGGCAAGGAAGGAATTTATTCCTTGGGACGTTTTTAACCTAAGCTGGTAGAAATAAGCTTAGGCGGTCATTCATGTGGTTCCCCACATCTGTACCCTAGAGTTAAGAGTGGGGAGGGAACCCTGACAAGACCTCTTTCATGTTTTTAATGAAATAAATACTACTGGGAATTGTGTGATTATGGGAGACTAATTTATCAGCTATAGCTTGGAGGACAAGTGCTACTAATAACAGTAGGGCCCAGATTTTCCTGGGTGTAATAGCTGGCCGATTTCTTCACCAAATAGTCACTGAACCAACAAGAGGTGAAGCCATTTGAGATTTGGTATTAGTGAGTAGTGAGGACCTCATAGAAGAGCTGGTTGTAAAAGACAACCTTGGTTTAAGTGATCATGAGTTAATTCAGTTTAAACTAAATGGAAGGATAAACAAAAATAGATCTACAGCAAGGGTCCTTGATTTCAAAAGAGCTAACATTAAAAAATTAAGGGAATTAGTTAGGGAAGTGGACTCGACTGAAAAACTCAAGGATCTGAATGTGGAGGAGTCTTGGAATTATTTTAAGTCAAAGTTGCAGAAGCTATCTGAAGCCTGCATCCCAAGCAAGGGGAAAAAAAATTCATAGGGAAGGTTTGCAGACCAAGCTGGATGAGCAAGCATCTGCAAGGAAAGTTACCTCTTTGAGGTCAGAAAGTGTACGAATAAAGTGAGAACTGCCAAAAGCCAAGCAGAGTTGGACCTTGGAAAGGGAATGAAAACCAATAGTAAGAGTTTCTATAGCCATATAAATAAAAAGAAAACAAGGAAAGACGAAGTGGGACTGCTAAACACTGAGAATGGGGTGGAGATGAAAGATTATCTAGGCATGGCCCAACACCTAAACAAATGCTTTGCCTCAGTTTTTTAATGAGGCTAGTGAAGATTTTAGGGGTAACGGCAGGGTGGCTAATGGAAACGAGGATGTGGAGGTAGAAATTACCACATCTGAGATGGAAGTCAAACTCAAACAGCTTAATGGGACTAAATCGGGGGGGCCCGGATAATCTCCATCTAAGAATATTAAAGGAACTGGCACATAAATTGCAAGCCCAGTAGCAAAGATTTGTAATGAAACTGTAAACTTGGGGGGTCATACTCTATGACTGGAGAATTGCTAATATAATTCCTATTTTTAAGAAAGGGGGAAAAAGGTGATCCAGGAAACTACAGGCCTGTTATTAATTCACTAACCATGAAGTTGCAAAATAGTCAATCTACTGAAAAGTTTTCAAAGCAGAAAACTCATAACTTTCTCACACACCCATCCTTTGATAACTTATGCATATTCTACTTGATTTTCCAGTTAATAAGTGGAGAAAAATGCTTGTCTAAGTACAGTGCAGAGAATATACATTTTAAATGGCTCCTAATTCTGTGATCTAGTATAAATACTGTACAACATAACAGAAGGGTATCATTAGCTTATTTAGGACCATGCATAACAGTTGCAGGACTGCTTCACCCTGCTTTTTGTGCCTTTGTTTTTACAGAATAAGTGTGGCTCTACTTTGAGTATTACAAGCACAAAATGTATTAATAAATACTGTATTCCACTTAGCCAAATTTTAGATTAGATAGAACTTTCTAAGTGACAAATCCTAGGAATGGCCTGAATTATAGTGATGCTAAGATACTGGAACATGAAGTTCCTTCCCAATAAATGATTAATATAACAAAGCCTGTCCACAAGGGAAATAGCAGTTTATGTACTTACTTCCTCTCCCTACTAAAAAAAACCAATCTCCTCCTGCAATTTGCAATACTGGGAAAAACTCCAGGGAATAAAAGAACATGAAAAATGTCCGTGTTTCGGGTCTGATACACATACATAGATGCATGCATATAAGGACAGAAACCATTTGTAGAAAGAAACTGGAAGTTCACTGATTGTATATAACAGTCCTGTTCAGAGTGTTGTTTTATGGGCTGTCATCAATTCTAAATATGCTCACAAAATGTTTATCCATTAGCCCTTTGATGTGGCTTCCAGAAATCCATTTGGTCAGACCAAATCATGCATATGATAGAAATGTGAGTAAGGACATTCTGTTGCCATGAAGTTGTGGATTCCATTGTTAAACTTTTGCACTATGGCTTTCTCACTCTTCTCATTCAGTTATCATATTCAAAATGTTTGTAAGCACTGTTTCTAAGCACTGCCATTTGGGCCTCTTTCCTGGAGCAGTAAACTGAGACTTGGCCCCTACCTCCCTCTGACAAGACTTTGGCAGTTAATTTCAGTCATCACAAGAAGGTGTGGCTTTTTGAAAGTGCCAATTCATCACGTCATAGAAGGAGCAACCTAATAGCAAGAGGAAGTAGAGATAAAAATGTAATTAAATGAGCTAATATAATCATGTTTTTTTTTAATTTTTACTTTAAGATTTATGTTCATGTTAATTCCCACCGAAATAAATGGTACCCCTATTTTTTCATTTCTGTGGGACGTGGGTGTGTCACCAGATTTAATATGAAGGCAGACAACTAAATATTGACAAATGATATAAGTTCTTGTATACAAATGCAAGAAGTCTAAATACTAAGGTGGGTAAACTTGAGTGCCTGGTATTAAATGAGGATATTGATATAATAGGCATCACAGAAGATTGATGGAACAATGATAATCAATGGGACACTGTAATATCAGGATACAAAATATATACAAATGACAGAGTAGGTTGTGCTGGTAGGGGAGTGGCATTATATGTGAAGAAAGCATAGAGTCAAATATACTAAAAATCTTAATTGAAGCAAACTGTACCATAGAATCTCTATGGATAGTAATTCCACGTTTGAATAATAAGAATATAGCAGTAGGGATATACTATCGACCACCTGATCAGGATGGTGATGGTGACTGTGAAATGCTCAGGTTGATTAGAGAGACTACAAAAACAGAAAACCTAATAACAATGGGGGGATTTCAACTATCCACATATTGACTGGAAACATGTCACCTCAGGATGGGATGCAGAGATAAAATATCTAGACACCCTTAATGACTGCTTCTTGGTGTCTAGATATTTTATCTCTGCATCCCATCCTGAGGTGACATGTTTCCAGTTTTGTATATTTAAATGCTACTGTGGTTGGTTTCTCTGATATTTTGCCCCCTCCAAGGATGTTAAAATATAATTACATTATGGTCACTATTACTGCGCAGTTCAGCTACTTTCACCTCTTAAACCAGAGCCTGTGCACCATTCAAATCTCCCTTTGTGGGTTCCTGGAAAGTAAATCAGGAAGTGTTATTTACCGCTTCTCATAACACAAGAACCAAGGGTCACCCAATCAGGGCCGGCTCTGGCTTTTTTGCCGCCCCAGGCAAAAAAGCCTCCAGCTGCGACCTGCCTCCCTCCCCAGTGCGGCAGGGGAGGGCACCGAGCCCGGCCGCAGGCCGCTCTCCCTGACCGGCCAGAGTGCCGGGGGGAAGGCGGTGAGCCCGGCCGGAGCTCCGCTCTCCCCGGCGGCCAGAGCGCCGGGAAGAGGGCGGCGAGCCCACCGCGGCTCCGCTCTCCCTGGCGGCCAGAGCACTGGGAGAAGGGCGGAGAACCCGCCGCGACTCCGCTCTCCCCGGGGGCCAGAGTGCCGGGGGGAGGGCAGAGTGGCGGCCAGAGTGCCGGGTGGAGGGTGGCAAGCCCGCTGTGGCTCCACTCTCCCCGGCGGCCAGAGCGCCGAGGGGAGGGCGGAGTGGCGGCCAGAGCGCTGGGTGGAGGGCAGCGAGCCTGCCGTGGCTCCGCTCTCCCCGGTGGCCAGAGCGCTGTGGGGAGGGCGGAGTGCCGGCCGGGGCTCCACTCTCCCCGGCCGCCAGAGTGCCGGGGTGAGGCCGGAGAGCCCAGCCGGGGCTCCGCTCTCCCCGGCGGCCGGAGCCGGAGCACGGCGCCGCCCCCCTCTAGGTGCCGCCCCAAGCACAAGCTTGGTAGGCTGGTGCCTGGAGCCGGCCCTGCACCCAATAAATGAATAGGCAAGTAGGTTTAAAACAACCACAAGTAAGTACTTCTTCATAAAATGCACAGTCAACCTGTGGAACCTATTGCCAGGAGACGTTATGAAGGCCACAAGTATAAATGGGTTCAAAAAAGAATTAGATAAGTTCATGGAGTATTGGTCTATCAATGGCTATCAACCAACATGGTCAGGGATGAAACCCCTCAGGGTGTCTCTAAACCTCTGACAGCGAGAATCTGGAACAAGAAGACAGGGGATGGATCACTCGATAAATTGCCCTGTTCGGTTGGTGGCTGCTGTCAGAAAATAAGATACAGGGCTAAATAGACCAGTATTCTGCCCTATTATGTCCATTCTTATGTTTTTGTGTTCTTAATATGATGGATCTTATGGGGAAAAGATGGTTTGTGATGACAGTCATGCCTACAGTTCATTTCAAAGGAAGGTTGGGTTGTCACAATTAAAACACCAAGCAGTTGATGCACAGAAGTTAATTTTGTAAACTTGGCTGCTTCAAAAAGATTTTTTTCCAAACTGCCAAAGGGACCTAGTTAATTTAAGACTTAAAAAGTACGGTAAATTTCATGGTATAGAGCTTGGCAAAAACATCTAAAACCAAAACTGTCAATTTGAAATTCAAAAGCTAATTGAAACCAGTTAAAAGAATGTGTCTGGGTAAGTACTAGTGCAAAGTTTGCCCTCCAATTCTGAATGGTTTCTGAGTCCCTAACTTGTTTATATTGGAAACATCATATCTATATCATTGTAAGAAACAGTTCTGACTTATGTCAGTGCTAGTGTTGTAAAGGGACAATAATAATTAAAACATTTATATTGTTTAATGTATTTTCCAAATAGTATTATAGATATTGGTGTAACAAACAATGGATTGTGGCCATTTTGTAATGGTCAGATGGTACAAAGTGTCTGAATTGTGGCTGGAAATGGTCAGTGAAGAATTCCCCCATGCTGAAGAGAATTCTCTACTCGCACAAACTACTTGGGAGTAAGCTGGGGTGTGTGGAACAGTGGAATTTTGCTATACTGATCCTCTACTGGCATAAGGTCCCTAAGGGACAGTGGCAAAAGAACAGTTTCTAGTTACTTTCACATCAGGGCTATGCTGGGGCAGGATCAGGAGCCATAACTGATTTCCTGACAGCCACCGTCCCCGGCACCAAGTAGAGCTCAAATGTTAGTGAATTGAGCTCAGTGCTGCAGTCATTCTGCTGTACTTGATTTCACTCTGATACCTTGTTGTAAGTGCGGGAGGTTTGCAACAAGGCAAAGCGCTCTCTGGACTTTATTCTTAGTTTCAGACACAGTTGATAACATGTACATTTCAGCTATCTGCCCATCCCAATCTCTTTTTTTTTCTTTAAAGCACGTCAGATTTTTGCCTACAACTCCTTGTTAGGGCTTTGCTCCTCCACTCTACTGTCCAGTGTTTAGAAGAGTGTATAGCTCCTACCTTTCCCAAATTACACCAAACTGCTACTAAAATTGTGGCATTAGAATTTGAAATGTAACCTTGAGGGAATTTATTCTCTTGGCCAACAAATTTATCTGAGTAATGCATAGACTTGTAGTCCTGCTGATTGATTGTAAGAGCATAAGCAGATGCACTGTAATATTTTTCTTCCCACCCATTCCTTTGTTGTTTCTACTCCCACACAACATTTGACAGAATTACATTGGGATTTTATTGCAGTAATACTTTCCAAACATACGTAAGTTCTACAGAACAATTACAGAAGCTTTGTTTCTCTACTGTTGAAGATTTTTTTATTTTATAAAATTATCCTAAGTCCCTCTTGCATTCTGATATTTAGGAGTAGGTGAGGTAGTCCAGCATTTGGCTGCTGTAATCCTTGCCTGAGGCAACAAAGAAAAAAGAGCAGAAAATTATGATGTATAAAACAGTAACTATATATTTATATAGTACCTTTCATCCTGCATAAATAAGTGCCAGAAATATAAGTGCCAAATGTCAAAGATTAGCTTAAAATATCCACATGCTACAGAAAGAATCAAGTGGCTATAATAATAAGCTTATGTGGTGAGCACTGACTGTGTACTTTAACTGTGCAAGATGCCAGTTATCAAGAGAATCCCTGTTACAGAGACTTTTTATCTAGGGGATTTTTTTTAATTCATTTTTTTCCCACACATGGGAGTCATGGAAGAAGTGCCTCTCTGTATTCAAATCTCTTTTAAAGATGTTAGTGGGAGGGGTCTAGAAAACATGGGTTGGGAGGTTGTCCAATGCATAGGAGAAGAACAATTGAAAAGAACAAAACCAAACCAATACTGGTATTCTTCTTGTCAAAGTCACAGAAACCTGTGGACTTGGCTAGCCCCAGAGCCCCATATTCTTTTGCATATGTATATATATTTATAAAGCATTCATAGCTACGTTCAGTGTTCATAATGCTGCCTTTGATATCTGTCACAGTCTGTAAGCTTTCAACCATGATCACTGTAAAGGGCAAGTACCAAGAACATTGTTGAATGCTCAAGTGTAAATTGCCTAAAGAAAATCCCTCTGTCACAGTCCATCTAACCATGCATACATTATCACACAGGGAGTGGAGATGGAACAGTATTATGTCATGAAACAAAGTGCTCTAGCCTGTACTGATTTAGAAAGTGTAGTTGAGTCAATGCTACAAAGATCTTTTCGTTTTTTTTCCCCCCGGAGCTCTTAAAAATGTTAAATAGAAATAGCATTTTCCTTGTGTTAAACATCTGAACTCAGCAAGGAAAATATTTATGTTGCCTTAGTACTTTTGTATCATTTAGGATTCTGGGCTTTATTTTTAAATTGTATGTCTGGGCCTAAATACCATTGTGCTAAATTTTTGGTTTCAGTGATGTCAACTGGACAAAGATTTACTCCTCCCTGCTTGTGCCAAATGGAAAGCAGTTTAATATGCTGCTTGCAAGAGGAGGTATTTAATGGAATAACATTTCCACATTCTAATGGAATTTGTTGATGTAAGATATAATGATAGGTTTAGAGACCTACTTTTGTGGTGTGCAGTTCAGTAGATTAGGGCATATGCTACAGTCTGAAATGCGGAAAGCAGCTATCATCTGATTTCTTGGCAACAAAATGATCTGTGAAATCAGACAAATCTCATATGTCCTTGGAGAAGATTAATTGTGACATGATGTGCTGTTCTTCCTGTCATAGAACATAAAATACTCTTGTTTTTCCCTTTCTATCAAGTAATTGAGAATAGGAATTCAGATCAAGTTAATTGTGTGTGTGAGAGAGAAGGAAGCAAGAGACCTTGAACTATTGACAGTTATTCTTATTTTGTCTTGTCTGATGAGGGCTTTTTACTGTAGTTGGTTCATTGTGCTGGTACAATTATGCTTCCTCACATTTTTTATCTGTATTCACAGACATCCTAACTTTTTGGATCTCCATTCCATCCTTTTTCATATCTTCTGCTTGATGTCCATTGAGCATTGCTTATATGCCAAAGTGCTCCAGGGAGCTGTTCATTTTAACTGGCGCAATATTTAGAAGATGCTTGACTGTCTCCTTAGCATGTATTCTGTATGCTTTTTTAGAAGTCTGCAGCTGTGATACCACATAAAAATAGGCTTATAGCTTATAAGTAGGTTTTGGAAACAAGCCCAAGTCTGAAAACTTCTTTTCATTCATTAGTTTTGGGGGTTTAAAACTTTAAAATAAGACCTGTAAAAGAAGAAATAATTGAATTTTGCTCCCATCGACTAAATGTAGCACATTTTTCATTGGTTAAGTCAGCACTGTTTTAGATACATATGCGTAAGGATGATGCTGGATTCGAGGAAAGAGTGTTTATCTGAAAAGACGACTACAGTTTAGCTTTCACTTGGCTTGTTCCTTTTATACAAGAGACTGGTGATTCTAGTACTTTGGGTTATATGAAAGTTATGTAAGGTACATGATCTAAAAATAATTTCATGTGACAGAAACAAAGTAATAAAAATAAACCTTTCCTGCCTCTCGAGGAAAGGGTTGGGTGGTGGTGTTATAGTTTTTTCCAGGGTTGAGTTGGAGAATGTAATATCATAAAGAGAAGGTAGTGCTGCTATTTTGACCTGGGAGAGAACCCAAAAAATATCCCCAGTACTTTTGGCCAAATTCTTTCCTCATTTACATTAGGGTAAATTTTGAGTAAACTGGAGCACCGAGGGCAGTAGCTTTCCTTTTGGGGCTGAGCAAAGATAAACATCAGCTAATAAATTCCAAAACTTCAGGGAATGTTCTAGATATCAATGGCAGAACCCTATTGATTTTCACAAAAATTGGAAAATCCAAAAGAGGAAAATGGGAGACACATGGAGTCCGTGGCATCTGGTTAGCAGAGCCACCAGCTTCAACCACCTCTGTAGTTGTCATAGATTAAAAAGAAAAGAAGAAGAAGAAGAAGAGAGAGCGACACAGACAATGTGGGGGGATAAGGAGCACAGAGTCCCTAAGATGTGGGAGAGAAAGAGGGATCTTGGTATTGGAGGAGCATATAGACTCCCCTGGGGAAGGCGAAATTGGGGGAAGGGGTGCACACAGAGTTCCTGCCATGTTGGAGAAGGGAGGGATGGGGGTGGACAAGAGGGGAATGTGGGTGTATACAGAACCCCTGCCATAGGGGGAGGATGGGAGCCCTTGGCATGTGAGGGGCACACAGAGCCCCTATGTAAAGGGCTCCGCTCACTGCAGGTTGACCTCCTTGTGGCTAGACCAGGGAATTATGCTTCACCCCATATGGCGCCCCCTGTCATCATAAGAACAGTCATACTGGGTCAGACCAAAGGTCCGTCTAGCCCAGGATCCTGTCTTCCAACAGTGGCCAATGCCAGGTGCCCTAGAGGGAATGAACAAAACATGTAATCATCATGTGATCCATCCCCTATCACCCATTCCCAGCTTCTGGCAAACAGAGGCTAGGGTCACTATCCTTGCCCATCCTGGCTAATCACCATTGATGGACCTATCCTCCAGGAATTTATCTAGTTCTTTTTTGAACCCTGTTATAGTCTTCGCCTTCACAATACCCTCTGGCAAGGAGTTCCACAGGTTGACTGTGTGTTGTGTGAAAATATACTTCCTTTTGTTTGTTTTAAACCTGCTGCCTATTAATTTAATTTGGTGACCCCTAGTTCTTGCGAGGAGTAAATAACACTTACTTATTTACTTTCTCCACACCAGTCATGATTTTATAGACATCTATCCTATCCCCCCTTAGTTGTCTCATTTCCAAGCTGAAAAGTCACAGTCTTATTAATCTCTCCTCATGTGGCAGCTGTTCCATACCCCTAATCCAATTCCAATATATCTATACGCTGTATTCAAGATGTGGGCGTACCATGGATTTATATAGAGGCAATATGATATTTTCTGTCTTATTATCTATCCCTTTCTTAATTATTCCCAGCGTCCTGTTTGCTTTTTTCACTGATGCTGCACATCGAGTGGATGTTTTCAGAGAACTATCCACAATGACTCCAAGATCTCTTTCTTGAGTGATAACAGCTAATTTAGACTCCATAATTTTATAAGTATATTTGGCATTATGTTTTCCAATGTGCATTACTTTGCATTTATGAACATTGAATTTCATCTGCCATTTTGTTGCCCAGTCACCTAGTTGTGTGAGATCCTTTTGTTGCTCTTGGCAGTCTGCTTGGGACTTAACTATCTTGAGTAGTTTTGTATTATCTACAAATTGTGCCACCTCACTCTTTACCCCTTTTTCCAGATCATTTATGAATATATTAAATAGGACTGGCCCACTACAGACCCCTGGGGGACACCCCTATTTACCTCTCTCCATTCTGAAAACTGACCATTTATTCCTACCCTTTGTTTCCTATCTTCTAACCAGTTACCAGTCCATAAGAGGACCTTCCCTCTTATCCCATGACAGCTTAAGAGCCTTTGGTGAGGGACCTTGTCAAAGTCTTTCTGAAAATCTAAGTACACTATATCCACTGGATCCCCCTTGTCCACATGCTGGTTGACCTCCTCAAAGAATTCCAGTAGACTAGTGAGGCATGATTTCCCTTTACAAAAAACATGGTGACTCTTCTCTGACAAATTATGTTCACCTATGTGTCTGACAATTTTGTTCTTTACTATAGTTTCAACCAGTTTGCCTGGTACTGAAGTCAGGCTTACCGGCCTGTAAGTGCTGGGATCACCTCTGGAGCCCTTTTTAAAATTGGCAGTACATTAGCTATCCTCCAGTCATTTTGTACAGAAGCTGATTTAAATGATAGGTTACAAACCACAGTTAGTAGTTCTGCAGTTTCACATTTGAGTTCCTTCAGAACTCTTGGGTGAATACCATTTGGTCCGGTGACTTATTACTGTTCAGTTTATCAATTTGTTTCAAAACCTTCTCTGATACCACAAACTTTGACAGTTGCTCAGATTTGTCACCTAAAAAAAATGGCTCAGGTTTGGGAATTTCCCTCAGATCTTCAGATGTGAAGACTGATGTAAAAAATGCATTTAGTTTCTCTGCAATGGCCGTACTGTCCTTGAGTGCTCCATTAGCATCTCGATTGTCCAATGGCCCCACTGGTTGTTTAGCAGACTTCCTGCTTCTGATGCACTTAAAAAAAAATTGCTATTACTTTTTGAGTCTTTTGCTAACTGTACTTCAAATTCTTTTTTGGCCTTCCTAATTATATTTTTACAGTTCATTTGCCAGAGTTTATGCACCTTTCTATTTTCCTCACTAGGATTTAACTTCTACTTTTTAAAGAATGCCTTTTTATCTCTCACTGCTTCTTTTACTTTGTTGTTTAGACATAGTGGCACTTTTTTGGTTCTCTTACTATGTTTTTTAATTTGGGGTATACATTTAAATTGAGCCTCTATTATGGTGTCTTTTACAAGTTTCCATGCAGCTTGCAGAGATTTCACTTTTGGCACTGTACCCTTTAATTTCTGTTTAACTAACTTTCTCGTTTTTGTGTAGTCCCCCTTTCTGAAATTAAATGCTACAGTGTTGGGCTGCTGTGGTGTTTTCCCTGCCACAGGGATATTACATTTAATTATATTATAGTCACTATTATGAAGTGGTCCAGCTATATTCACCTCTTGGACCAGATCCTGTGCTGCACTTAGGACTAAATCAAGAATTTCCTCTCCTCTTGTGGGTTCCAGGACTAGCCGCTCCAAGAAGCAGTCATTTAAAGTGGCAAGAAACTTTATCTCTGCATCCTGTCCTGAGGTGACATGTGCCCAGTCAATATGGGGATAGTTGAAATTCCCCCATTATTATTGAGTTTTATTTTTATAGCCTCTCTAATCTCCCTGAACATTTCGCAGTCACTATAAATCCTGGTCAGGCGGTCGGTAATATATCCCTACTGCTATATTCTTATTATTGGATCATGGAATTATTACCCATAGATTCTATGGTACAGTTTGGTTCATTTAAGATTTTTCCTTCATTTGATTCTATGCTTTCTTTCACATAGTGCCACTCCCCCACCAGCATGACCTCTTCTGTCCTTCCGATATATTTTGTACCTGGTATTACTGTGTCTTCTCTCTCTTTGTGACTTGAATGTTCCCTTTTTGTGACTTGGCCCTCTGGTCAGGTCACTGTACAGTCCCCCCTTCTGGGGTATCAAAGTCCCACTGGACAAGCTGTCCGGATGCTGCCTCAGATGTGTTCCATTCCACTCTAGGTCCTATGCCACTTCCCAGCGGCTGGTAGGGGAACCCAGGCCCACCCACAACCACAGATTCCAGCCCAGGGACCCTATCACTAGCAATCCAGGTCTGCTCAGAGTTACTCCCTGTTGCTCTTTCCCTGGGCTCCTCCTTACCACATCTCTCTTTTTCTGATCTACCTTTGGGTTTAGTATCAGAGCTTCCTCTGCCCCCATGGCTACCTCAGCATTCTTGGCCTCTTGCTGGACTCCCCGCTCCAGGGGAGGACCCCAGAGCTTACTGTCCCACTTCACTTCTTCCTTGTCCCTGATACATCTCCCTTGCCCTCTAGAGAGTGACTGTAGGTTCCTTCCCTACAGCCCCTCCTGTTCTCTCTTCCTGGCTTTGTAATCCTAGCCCAGCTCCTCTCCCACCAGGGCTTTGTCTGCAATTAGGCTTTATCAAGCCCTGACTCCCCTTTGTGTGCAGCATACAAGGTTAATTGGCCCCTTCTGGCCCATATTAACCTGCTCACCCCCATCACACCCTGGTGGGGAGGAGCCTGGGGGACCCTGGTATTGGGTGGAATGGGGGGCACATAGTGCTCCTGGCATGTAGTGGTATTGGGGTGGGGGGAAGAAACACAGTGCTTCTGGCATGGAGAGGTTGCAGTGAGTCCCTGAAATAGAAGGCGATGTGAGATTTGCACACGGGGAACTAGTGGGGTGCAATGGAGAGATGCAAAGAGACCATGGTGTACACAATGTGCTTGGCCTACAGAAGCTATGAAGATATGAAGTGTATGACCCCCTAGTGTACTGTAATTGCTGCAATGCTGAAGGTTCTTGGAATTGTGCATGAAAAAGAGAGAAGAACTTTGTTTTTCTAATGATTGAAACAGCACCTTTACTGTTACAAAGTTCTACTCCTGCTCTGTGAGCAGAGACATCTTGGCCATAACAAACTGTCCATGAAAGTCACCTATTTAAGATTTATCCCATAAAATATAGCAGGGGAAATGTATAATTTGTGCATCCCTCAGAATAAAGTAATATACTGGGAACAAGAGATTTTGCCCAATAAATTAAAGTGTCTGCTTAAAGCACAAAGAAAATTCTATTTGAGTTTTTAGTGAAGAAACGCTTATCCAGCTTGGGAAAACTAGACATAAAAGTGACCTTCCCCCCAAGAATCTGAGAGCCTCTTACTGCATTTATTTGAGAGATGATCCTAAATAGTTTATGAAAGAGCAGCTATACAACAGTGGATAAAAATGGCTGACATTAACATTTTTATGGCTTCAGTGCAGTTAGTATAAATATAAATACAAGTATATTGTTTTGTAATGGGCTTGCTTTCTTTATAAAAATATCATTTTAATTCAGGTTTATATATTGTCATAATATCCATAGCTTTTCTGCAGGGCTGGTAGAAATTGGTGAGAAAGTTACCATGATATTTTAAATACATTTTGGCACTTGCAAATCCATGCAGGGCTGGGGGGCTTTCCCTACAATCTCGGGGGTTATTGGTTTGGGAGTCTGCGGGAAATGTTTTTTACCCCATCCCTAGCACTGACTGGCACTTACCTAGCACTTTACATCACCTCTTTTAATTGTGAAGTAGGTCATAAATGTTACTTACATTTTACATATGGGGAAATAGAGCCTCAGAGACATTTAGGGATTTCACCACAATCATATACCAGCACAATGTCATGGGCTCCTGGCTCTGATGTTGTTTCATAACCCACCAAATCACAGTCCCTCTCAAGCATGGGGCTTGACCTAAATAATTAGTATTAGCCCCATTTTACAGATTCAAAAATTGAAGCTGATTAAACAATTAAACTGTGGCTTATTGAATTAGATACCTATTACTGTCTCCACTTAGTTGAGGAACTTTGAGCATACCCATTAGGAACCCTGTTGTTTCTGGAGTTTTATCCATAGGCCTGTATGGTATCTCAGAGGCATGGATTAGCTCCAATATCATGCCCGCCATTTAAAAATAAATCTAACCCAGGTTAGAGTACAGCGCAAATATAGTTTGATTTTTAAAGCCTTTGTTCTTTGGTTGAAATTGGTGTAGCGGAAAGGTGTATATAAATATTGATAAGGATAAATGAGAGAGAAATTAGCTGATGGAAAAACCTAGAGATGTTGCAGAGATTACATTTCAGATAAACACCACATATTTAGATGCTTAACGGAAACTTTGGTGGGGTGGGGTAGGTGGTGGTTGTTGCAAAGCAAACAGCTTCTCTTCCAGTATATTTTCATGGTTTGTCTTGTATGGAATTAAATAATCCTGAAAAGCTATCCAAACATTTCTTTGAACTGGCAAAAGGTTCATTTCAAGTTCTGGGCAAAGGTTTGCATTGGTTCTGTTTTTATTGGAAACTTTTCCTATTCCTACCATAGTACACATATCACCACATTATGCATGAGCTAAAGTGATTCTATATGTAACATATCTAATACAAAATCACAAAGGCAAGGAAATGAAAACTTAAGACATCTTAACATGACATATGTTTTTAGTCCTCCACACAGAGACACGCATCTCACCACTAGAGCAACCCCCATACCACAGACAACAGACCACAACTTTAACTTTGCCCCAGTAGGGATGGCAGCCTTCCAGCACCCCATTCTCCAATCTTCCCACCATCATAAACAGCCAGACTCTCCTACTTTCTGTACTACACAGTTCTGGAATATCACATTCATGTTTGAAGTAGTGCACACTTCTTTTTGAAGTCTCTCTGGACTCAAAATACAAAAATCTTACTGTCTGCATACACAGCAGTGGTTCTCAAACTATGGTCTGGGAAGCCCCAATGATCCTTGGAGACTACCTTGGTGGTCCATAGTCTTAAACGTTTTGAGAGCCAAACCATAGAGGGATTGGGATGTTGGGAAGAGAGAGGATCTCTTTTTCCCAAGTGGTGTACTGAATATGAGAGTTAAATAACCACTGCATTTCATCAGCCCTGAAGGAGCTGTCATGATGTATGCCAGGAATGAATATATATGAATATGCACAGCTCAACTTAATCCAAATGGCTGTATTGAAATATCCATGACAATTTTCTGCTGGAAATCATTTAGTGTCATGTCAGTTTTCTCATCTTTGCCCTCTTCTTCCTGTCATGCAGCAGTGCTTCTTGGTAGGGGAAGAAATGGTTCCCTTTCATGATGCTCTAAATGTAAGCCCTGTCCTGCCACTGCTGAGTCCCAGTATACACAGTGAATGTGTCTTCATCTAGCATTGTTGTTTGTCCTGGGGAGACCCCCATGTGCAGGGATAAATCATAGGGAAGGTCAAAGGCAATCCGAGATGAAGATCCTCCACATGTTGTTTCTAAAGACATTTTTACTCCCCATTTGATTGCTGACTTGCCAGTCATCTATATGAACCATACCTTGTTAACTATGTAAAGCATGTTTGTTTATATTACAGACTTAAAATAACTGCTCTTTGATTGATTGAAAGGACCTGCAAAGATTTTTTCTCCTCTCAGAAAGGAGCTAACAGTAGAGCTACTTGCTGAAAGCTCAGACTAGCAAGGGGAAGGGAGAGGTATTCAGTACATGACTAATTTCAACCCAGTTAGTTTGTACTATCCCGCTCCATTCTGCTGAGTGCCCAAGAAGGAAGGCGTCATTTTGTAGTATCGGAGCTTACCTCTGTTCCCTTCAACATTAACTGTATCTAGAGGGCTGAGGAGGTGTTTCTTTTTTAGTATGGGGTGGTGTTTGAAAAGGCATTTTTTTGTTTTTCCTAAAGGAATATAAAATGTTATAAAACTTCTAAAAATGTCACTTACCTGTTCCTCTTTAGATCAGCTGTTTGAAGGGCAGGTATTCTGTAGGCTCACCTAGTGTTCCACACACAACCTGAATTAATAATAGTTGATGCCCAAAATAACAGGTGGGGCTTTAGGTTGCAAGCTTCATTTCCCCACCCCACCACTCCTCCACCACCTGTTCCTCTTACATGTAGGTTGATCATAGTTTTGGAGTGGAAATGTTTGAACACTGATCAGGACCTCACTTTGCAAACATTTGGGTGGGGATTGAAGGAAGTTGGTGGGGAAGTGGGAAGGAAAAATGGGGGCGGGGGAAAGGCTCTCTCCCATCTTTCTCCTTCCAGGTCCCAAACTGGGGTGTTTTATTTAGGAGGGAACAGTATTTATCCCTGTGACCCTAGGCACCCCTATATTCACACCCTACTGCAATGATATTGGTACAAAATATGCCTTGTGAGGTATCATTTGAAAATTAATAACACACTGGTTATTAATATCTTTGTCAAATGCATGTGTTAACCTTTTATGTGATGTTGTGAATTCCGTCTGTATGATGATATTAGAACATGTGTCAGACCAGACAGCCTGCTGATATAGATTTGTGATAAATCTTGGCATACCGAAGAGATTCCAGAAGGCTGGAGGAGTGCTAATGTTGTGCTAATGTTTGGAGAGGGCAAGCAGGATGGCCTGGGGTGGCAATGGGCTGGTTGGCCTGACAATGATCCAGGGCAGGATAATGGAGAAGCTGATGCAGGATTCAAGAGATGCAGAATTAGAGGATGGGAATACAATTGATGCCAATCAACATGGTTTTGTGGAAGACAGGTCTTATCAAACAGGTCAGATTTCATTCTTGAATGAGATTACAAGTGGCTGCGTGGATGTGGTATTCTTGGACTCTGTACCGCACAATATCGTGATTAGACGATTGGTGCTATGCAGTATCAAAGAAGCACACATTATGTGGATTAGGAACTGTCTGGCTGGCAAATCTTGGAAAGTGATTGTGAATGGGAGAGAGTTGTTCTGGTGGAGTTCTGCAGGGATCAGATTTTAGGCCCAATCCATTCAATATTTACATTGATGATCTGAAAGTAAATATGGGGTCACTGCTTGTGGAATTTGTGGATGGCGTGAGGATTGGCAGAGTGGTAGATGGTGAGGATGGACAGCCATACAGTATGATCAGGATCACTTGGTAGGCTGAGCCCATTAGAACAAAATGCTTTTTTAGTACAGGCAAGTGCAAAGTTATAAATCTGAGAATGGGGAGTGGAGGCCATGCCTCCAGAGTGAGGGACTGTCCTGAAAAGTATTGGATCTGGAAGGGATTTGTGGGTCCTGGTGGACAGTCAGTGTGATGGTTTGACAGGGAGGGTTGTTGTGGTCCTTGGATGTGTAGGCTGGGGTGTGGTTTACTGGGTGGAAATAAGGAGGTGGTTTTGCCTCTGTGTGCCGTGATGGGAGTGCTGTGTCCTGTTCTGATCTCCACATGTTGAGGAAGATGTTGGAAAATTGGAAAGGGTGCAGTGAACACTCACAAAAATGATTCAGGTGCTGGAAAACATGCCTTAAAATGAGAGATCTAGAGTTCAGTCTGTTCGTTTGATCAAAAGACGATTGAGAGGCGATTTGATTAGTGTGTAAATTACCTTCAGGGGAGAAAATACCCGGTACCAAAGAGCTCTTTAATCTAGCAGAGAAAGCCATAAAAAAAAAACAATGGCTTGAAGTTGAAGCCAGACAACTTCAAATTAAAAAGTAACACAATTTTTTAACCATGAGTGTGGCTAGCCCTTGAAACAAACTACCAAGGGGAGTCATGCATTTGCCATCTTTGTCTTCAGGTCAGTAAGGGAAACCTTTCTGGAAGTTGTGCTTTAGCCAAACGCAAGTTTATGGTGTCAATAACCAGGGTAAGTGAATGAAACACTATGATCTGTGTTTTACAGGAAGTCAGGCTAGTCTCTTCTGGCCTTATAGTCAATGAAACCACCTGCAAGTCCCCGATACATCTTTCCCCTGCTCTGTGGGAGTCTGCAGTGGATATAGAGCCATTGTACTCCTATGACTCACTACAAAGCAGCCAGAGCTCTTCACTTTCATTCAGCTGATGGTCAGTGGGGGAGCCACTGAGCAGCAACAGCATGGAAGGGCCGCAGCCAGTCAGGGCATTCTCAGCTCTCATCTGAAGTGCCCAGATGCAATGCCTCTATGTCCTCCCATCAGTAATGGGGCTTATTCAAAAACTTCAGTTAAAAAATCACAGTGCATGGCTTAGTGAACTCGTTGTCCATTCCAGAGGAACAGATGGAGGTATCTGACATAGTATACAGCTCACAAGAGTTTTCATCTTGGAGGACCTCATCTTCCACATGAATGAATCCTCTAATAACTGAGCCCAAAACCTCCTATTCAGATTTTCCACCTTTCACCTCAGATCAGTCATTCTACAGCATTGGGGTTCTTTTGGACTTCAGTTCTGTTGGATGTCCAAACATGCATAGTAGAGGTAAACCGTTTCTTCAGTCTGCAGTTGACCAGAAGATGGTGTCTCATCTAATGGCTAGATCTGTGTCAAATGATGAACCACATATTTGTAACAGCCACATAATTATTGCAATTCCCAGCTGGGAATTAAACCACACACCCTGACAAAAAGCTTCATCTGGTACAAAACATAGAGCCCATCTGCCTAGCAGCACAGGTCACCATGAACTCACCATCCCAGTGCTGTGTCTTCACTAACTCCCTACAGAATAGAGTCCCATTCAAGGTCTCTGTTCTGGTATTTAGAGTCCCATAAGGAAATGGCTGTAGCCTGAGAGATCTGTAGTTTATCTGCAGCCATGCTCTCCATCACATCTACATCTGAGACAAGTAAACTGACAAGCAATAGGTGGAGGGCAGAAGACAGAGCTTTCACAGGAGCTAACATAGACTGTGGAGTGCATTCCTACAAGAAAAATGACCAGACCTCACAAGCAAACTCATTTCTTTGATTTAGCTTTCTCTCGATAACTTCTACACACAAGCTTTCACACACACCAACAAGACAAGTCTATAAGTGAATCACTTATTTCTCCTACTGTCTTCTGGGAAAGAAGAATAGGGAAGAGAGATTTCTGTTTTCAAGTTCTTGAATGGTGTTCAGTTACTATAGTGATGTGGGCTTTAGCAGTCCCTAAAAAGATGGATTCTAAACTTTGCTTTAAAGAGTTTTGTTTAAAATTAGTGCCGTAAAAGGTGAATGCATCTTTTCTTGCTAGTTGGAGTTCTTTTGTTGCACAACCTCGCTGTTAACTCACTTCTGATAAAATCTTAGGTCCTCATGAAAACATGTTTAGCACTGAAATAGAATTGCTTCTATTCACCGAAAGCTGTGCAGTTCACCCATTTGGTTACTCCAAGAGCAATGAGAGAATTCTAAAAGAAATTTTGCGGCTTGGAGTGCTTTGTTGTTTCTGAGTGTACAGCATAGTATATGCAATTACAATGTTTTTGGCCATCCAATCATAAGAATGTTTGGTGAGTGTGTTCACAGCTGGAAATGATCCAAAGCACATTTATAGACCAGTATCTCAGGCCAAGCCATTCTTCCTTGAAATTCTAACCTTACTGAACTTCTGATGCTGCTCCAACCTCCAGAATGCTTTTCAAGTTGAGGTTATTGGAAGATTTTTAAACTGTAACTAATAACCAAAATTATTTCTACAAACTCAGTTTAGTATTGGCCTGTAAAACTGTTTCCTCAACAGCATGTGATAAGGACAATGTGCAGTAACTAAATCAGACATGGATTTAGTCACTAATTCTTTTTCTGTTTACTATATCTTTTGTAATTGAGACACTACACTTACAGTGAATTTAAGGTACTTAGCCTTAGATACTGAATGAGCATGTAAGCAAAGAGTTCATTTTGACTTCTCTCTTGGATTCAAATGCAAAACCTTGGTATAAACTGTAACATCACTGTGGTTTAAAAAAATATTCTCCATTGGGACTAAGAGTTTAACAAAAAACTACCTAAGTCAAGTAATAGAAATCTTTTGACTGCTCTATGATTATATAATATTGATTAGTATTGGACCACTAAAGACCTATGACACAGACCCTTTGACCCAGCAGGTTAGGAAATGGATTTTAAACACAGCCTCCTGAAACCCAGTTATTATATTCAATATGATGCTTTGAGGAGATCTTCTAGCCTCACCCAGTTTCCAAAGCTTAAGATGCTGGAGTGTTGTGTCCAGTTCTGGACACATTTCAGGAAAGATGTGGACAAATTGGAGAAAGTCCAGAGAAGAGCAACAAAAATTATTAAATGTCTAGAAAACATGACCTATGAGGGAAGACAAAAAATTGGGTTTGTTTAGTCTGCAGAAGAGAAGACAGAGAGAGGACATAAGAGTTTTCAAATACATAAAAGGTTGTTACAAGGAGGAGAGAGAAACATTGTTCTCCTTAACCTCTGAGGCTAGGACAAGAAGCAAGGAGCTTAAATTACAGGAAATGTGGTTTAGGTTGGACATTAGGAAAAACTTCCTAACTGTCTGGGCAGTTAAGCTGTGAAATAGATTACCTAGGGGGGTTGTGGAATCTGCATCGTTAGAGATTTTTAAGAGCAGGTTAGACGAACACCTGTCAGAGATGGTCTACAATACTTAGTCCTGCCATGAGTGCAGGGGACAGGACTAGATGACCTTTCAAAGTCCCTTCTAGGCTATGATTCTATGCAGTGGGCCCTCTGGCAGACCTACTTTTTAAGAAGGAGAAAATCACTGCTCCTTTGTTTCTATTATCCATTTAATCCACCCTGCAATGTAGGGGGAGAGTCTAGAAAGTGAAATTGAGGAGTTTGCAATGATGAGTATAGTGCATGTTCAAAAACACAATGCAGTGTTGAAAGTATCTTTTTTGTTTGTTTGTTTTTGGCTTTTTTGTTTTTGTTTAGAATAAAGAGTCTCCCTATGATATGAAGACTATGGCATTATTTTCAACTTCTTCCCACATTTGTGGACTCTAAAAATATTGCAACTGAAAGTAGATGCATAACAAACATTAATCATGTTTGTTTGATTTATTAGGTATCATTTGAAAGGAATACTTTGTGATGTGTGATATGGTTTTTAGTGAAAGCAATTACATCCACATACTGTAATTCTTCTAAAAGCCAACCCTGTCACTAGCTGATTTCTTTATGGGGTAAATGGATACCAGCATACCCATGGAAAATTTATTGAGGGACAAGAACGTATGATTTTTATTCAGTGCATTTTGTGTGGCTGAAATGTGGTTACTAGGTAGACAGAATGATTAATTACTGGTTTATTAACTTGGAGAGAATCCCTTTTGCTGTAACTGATCTGTTTAAAAACCGGTTGATGTTTGCTTTTCCAAAGATGATATTTTATAATTGAATGAACTATTTAAAATGTTGTTGCCTTTAATTGAAAGGCAACCTGTCAGTTTGTTAAACACTAAATCCTCTTACTGTGAGATTTCTTTTTCATACAAATGTTGGATATGGGGGAGGATAAGAGTGCCACAAGTAAGGAGATTGGTTGACATGCAGGTGCTGCTTTTCACTGTCTGGTGCAGTCTGAAAGGAGTTTTGAAGTCACCTCAGTGTGCACACCCCTGCCACACCCTGAGGCAGGACATCAGTTTTCCATGGTCAACTCTGTCAAGTACTGTGGGGAGGTGTGTGAAGGAGGCCTTAGCACAGGTCCCAGAGAAGATCTATCAGTGCCACTAGCACTATCTCTGTTCCATGTCCTAGCCTGAAGTCTGATTAGGAGAGGCCCAGGATACTGGCAATGTCTAGATGGAGTAGAAGATGACACTTTGTGGGCTGCTCTGTTAACTTGCTCAGGAACAGAAGATTAATACTAAGTGGTAGGTAGAGGTGCGAATTGTGTTGATATTTTAAGCACTGCCTGGATTTATGGTGTGATTTTGGTGGGTGGTAGATTTTTCTCCTTAAAAGAGATGTTGACTATCTCAGTTAGTAGGATATGGACCACAAATTTCAGGGAATCCAGTACAAAAGCAGACTAGAAAGAGTTCTGTCTTTTAGGCAATGCTGAGAGCAGTCCATGGAATATCTGTGGGTGGAATTCTGGCTTTGGATGAGGACTGTGTAAAATCCTATTTCTGTTTAGCTTTTGTATGTAATTGCAGTCAGTGTACTTTTGCAAGTATAGAATATTTAACAACTGTTACATTGAGACATCGTTTTATGAACTTGTTTCTGCAGTAGAAGGAAAGTGGGCCTCTTAATCAAAGCAGTGCTGCTTATGATATTCAGTGCAAGCAAACAAGGTCCCTACAGTTTACTTCTATGTTCAGCAGTTCCGGAACAGAAACCAAACAGCCATATCTGTTTAGACTGCATCCATTCTGTCTGTCCTTTGTAGCGATGCCAAAGTTCTCCACATCATTGAGTTTTGCAGTTAAAAAACAGAGACCACTTTACTTTGTTCATGGGACTGAAAGCTGCTTGCAATATGGGATTCCAGCACTGAAATTTTTTAGAGCAAATTACACTCTCTAGCTAGCAGTTAAAGTAGTCAAGAGTAAGGGATAAACTTATTTGTCTTGACTTCTCTGATGTTTTTTCAGCATTGTGTTCTGTCAGTAAATTTCTAAAACCTTGAATACATTTTGATTAAAAAAAAATCTGGAGGAATTTTCACTATGTTTTACAAGCAAGCACTTTGTTTCCTGGGTTGTACTGAATATTTTTGTCACATGGCTTTCTAGTGAACTCGGAAGGTCAGTTAACTATGAAAACTGGGAAGAACACAGACATTAAAAGGCTATAGTTTCTTAAATGTAGCGGCTGAGCTGTGAAAAAAAATCCAATCTCATTAAAATAAGCTTCTGTTCAGGAGAACTAGAGTGTAGCAAATGTTGTACCTATCTTTAAAAATCACGTGAACAGAGAAGTCGAAAAATTTAGAGATGACACAATATTTAAGTTAGTCAAGACTGTGTAAGGAACTCCAAAAATGCCTAGTCCAACTACACAGCATGATGGCCAATGACATACCTCAGTACTGAAGGATTGCTGGGGGTGACCCTGTGATAAATGATATACAGAAGGTAAATCAAGCATTTCTATGTATCCTTGTAATTAACCTGTGAAATATATAGCTGCAAAATATTATTGAAGCTGAGAGCATAGTAAAATTCAAAATAAGATTACGAATTTGGGTGGGTAACAAGAACTTCCATAGTTAAGATCAGGGGGCATAGGATATTTTTTGAGAAGTGATATGAAAAATAGATATGTGTCCAACTTTGTGTTAACTAGGAGGGATGCCACAACTTTTTAAAAAAATTTCTGATACTAGTATCAGTTCTCTGATAAAAACTGTGATGAATACCAACTCTAAGTCTGGATAAACAAGATATCACATATCTATATCTAAAATCTCATGTTTATATATTCAAAGTTTTATTTAGCCATCTGGACATACATATCTGTGATGAATATTTCATAGTTAAACATTTCAATAGACATTTGCATAATGGGAAAAATATTGGTTTTAAAAGTGCTGTTTGATCAGTTTTGAAAGCTACATATTAGATATTTGGTACAATGTGTTTGTTTTTAATATTGTAGTTATGTGTAGTAGTAACTGCTGAAAGCTTTCTACCCACTATCTGTACTTAAAATCAAGCATGGAGAGATTATATTTGAAAGACGAGCTTTTCTGCATTCTATGGGCCAGATTCATCCAGGGCCACCCAGACGATTCAGGGGGCCTGGGGCAAAGCAATTTTGGGGGCCCCTTCCTTAAAAAAAAGTTGCAATACTATAGAATACTATATTCTTGAGGGGGCCCCAAATTTCCCCACTTGCCCCCTGCTCTGGGCGGCCCTGGATTCTGCCACCGTTGCTCTGGGAGAGAAGTACTTCCCTCTGTAAATGGTCTTGATATGCTTTGATGAGAAAGGTACTTCTCTCCCTTCATGAGAGTGGCCCTGTGTTAGAAACAAGCATTTCTCATCAGACATCACTCCCACTATTCAGCTAAGAGCCTTTAGGCCATGTCTGCACTGGGAAAATGCATTGTGATAGAAACTGTGTTAACAAACATGTTTTAACTAGCACCATTTTGAACCCACCATAGCAATTAGTGTACTTGGTGATTCCTATTCTGTATGGTTTCTTATACCACTTTCATCACTGCAGTACCTGAGTGCCATCCAGTAATATACTAAGAAATGTGACTACACATAGGTCATGTGCTGTTTGTGAGGACAAACCAGGGGGAGAAGTGGTACAGTAGAGTATCTTGTTTTAATAGGGTATTTTTAATATATGTAAATGTTGCTGTATGTTATGTTAAAGAAGGCAAGGCCAAAGAAGTGCGTCTTGCATTTTGAGTTGAAGGTGGTGAGGTTTGTGGTGGTCATTAGTTCCTGAAGGAGTTCTTTCTACAGTCTTGGACTGGCCCTTGAGAAAGTTCTATCATCTGTACAGATGAGCTTTACTCTTATAGCAGAGAGTTCCATTGTGTTGGAGGACCATGTTTGATTACTGTCTTCCATTCCTGGAGCTTCAAGTGTTCTTTTACGTACTGGACCTGGCTAGGGAGTGCCTTGAAGATAAGGACTGAGACAGTGAACTTGATCTGATGTTCTATGGAAAGTCAGTGTAGATGGCACAAGACAGGTTTTGATGAGTTCATAGTAGCCCATGTTGCTGAGGAGATGCGCTGCAAAGTTCTGTACTAGTTGGAGTTTCTTAAGCTCTAAAGGCTTCAGGCTCAGGTGTCAAAAGTCTAGCAATCCAGACACACTGATCTTTGTTTTAAATCCTTAGCATCCAATAGGTTCTGAGGTCCAACCAAAAAAGTTTGGATGATGGTCTCAGCTATGAGTGAATAGCTCATCACTCTTCAACATCATGGCTACTTGCAGGCAAACACAGTCACTGGTATAATGCTGCAAGTTTTTATGGCATTTACACAGATTAAAAGAACACTCCCTGGCCTGAAGAGTTCACATGAGAGATGAGTGAAAAGGCTAACCACAAACGGGGAAGATGCAAATTGTACTAGGTAAAAAGTTTGAAAATACAGATTTTCAAATACAAGAATAAAGCAGGGCAGAAAAGAAATAATAGCTTACTGTCATGTGCAGATCAGGTGTGAAAAGCTAGTCAATAGAAGTGGGAGAGTTGAAAGTTTATAATCAGTGAGAGAGATTTAAGAAATGGGGCTGATATGGTTGGGACAATGGAAAAGAAAACTTTTTTGCTGCTTCCTGTTGAAATGAAGAGTTGGGCAGGCCAGGGAGAAGGAAGTTATTATGGTAATCGAGAGAGAACGTGAACCAGAGTGTAAACAATGGGAATTAAGAAGAAGGGGCAGATTTTCGAAAAGCTTTAGAGGGGAAAAAAACCAAGTTTTTGAAATCACAGTATTTGGGAGAGGAGCGGGATAGAAAATGGGAGCTGATATCTCACAATCTCACTAATTGGCCAAATCTCCACAACAGCAGTTGGCCTGCTTTTAACAGTCATAACATTTCCTGCAGCCAATATGGATCTTACAGGTCTCTGGACAGTCAGCCTTCCCTGGCTGACCTCTGTGGCTCTGTCTATACCAGGGGTCGGCAACCTTTCAGAAGTGGTGGGCCGAGTCTTCATTTATTCACTCTAATTTAAAGTTTCGTGTGCCAGTAATACATTTTAACATTTTTAGAAGGTCTCTTTCTATAAGTCTATAATATATAACTAAACTATTGTTGTATGTAAAGTAAATAAGGTTTTTAAAATGTTTAAGAAGCTTCACTTAAAATTAAATTAAAATGCAGAGCCCCCCGGACCGGTGGCCAGGACCCGGGCAGTGTGAGTGCCACTGAAAATCAGCTCGCGTGCTGCCTTCGGTACGCGTGCCATAGGTTGCCTACCCCTGGTCTATACTGACATGCATACTTGGTTACTTGTCTACCTACATGCTTGAGTATATTCCTTATACTTGTGTCAAGTGTCCATTTATGCTGTGTATACCCATGTCCACGCTGTCACTGTGTGGTGTTGGCACAGTCCCCCACCTTCCACATTTGCTGCTGGCCGCTCATGTCTCCCGTGTGCCAAACTGGGTGGAAGACGTGAAGCAATGGGATGGGGATATGGTTCTGCTACTGTTCCTTATTGCAGGACAAATGTTGATGTAGTGGTGTAGGTGATCAGTAAGTTGCAGGATGGAATTTGGGCAGAAGGTTTCGGACACGTCAAAAACAGCTGATCTAGAGAATGAATAAGAATTTATTCAGCCCCTATGAAACAGATATGCTGAATGCTGCTATTGCCACAGTATGTCTGTGGATGGACTGTTGCTTCTGGTGCAGGAAAACCAGCATGGTGTGGTGGGATCATATCATTTTGGAAACCTGGGATGACCAGCCATGGCTTCAGAACATCCGAATGAGGAAACAGACCTTCATGGAGCTGTGTGAGGAGCTTGCACCAAACTTCCAGTGCCAGAACACTCAATTTGGGCATGCCATACCAGTGCAGAAGTGGGTGGCTATTGCATTGTGGAAGCTAGCAACATCAGACAGCTATCAGTCCATTGCAAACAACTTCAGAGTTGGAAAGTCCACTTGGGGCTGTAGTTGTGCAGGTTTTCAAGGCAATTAACACTGTGATCTACCTGCGGGTGGTTGACATAAGAAAAGTTCTAGAAATAATAGCTGGATTTCAGAGGATGGGGTTTTTGAACTGTGATGAGGCCATCAGTGGCACCCATAGACCAATGTTTTACCCAGTGAAGTGCATATGTGAACTGAAAAGATTACTGTTACTCATTCTGCAAGGCTTAGTGGACCTCAGAGGCAGATTCATGAATACCAAATTGGGGGAAACAGGAAAATTCATGAAGCCAGGTTGTTGAGGAGATCGGGATTGTATTTGAAGGGGAAAGAAGGGACTTTATTCCCAGTCATTGGGGGGAGGGATAGCTCAGTGGTTTGAGCATTAACCTGCTAAACCTAGGGTAGTGAGTTCAATCCTTGAGGGGGCCACTTAGGGATCTGGGGCAAAAATCTGTCTGGGGATTGGTCCTGCTTTGAGCAGGGGGTTGGACTAGATAACCTCCTGAGGTCCCTTCCAACCCTGATATTCTGATATTCTATGATAAATGATATGGTTCTCTGTGGTGTGCCTGTTCCAACTGTTATTTTGGGGATCCTGCTGTTAACTTGGCTCATGTAACCGTACCCTGACATCATGTAACCGTACCCTGACACCTGGAAAAACGGAATTCAGGTATAAACTCAGTAGCTGCAGAATGAATGGGGAGTACATGTTTGGAGGCTGAAATCTTCTTGGTGTTGCCTGTGCACTCATCTGGATGCCAATGTGGCAAACGTAATTCGTGTAATCACCACCAATTGTGCACTTATAACATTTGTGACAGTAAAGGGTAGCACTTCTGTCCTGGGTGGGCTCAGGACAAGGCTGGCTTAGAAACTCTGTACAGGCAGCCAGATCCCACCTCTGTGTACACTGGTCCTGGTTCGCAGAGGGCAAGGGAAATCAGCATACATCTTGGCAGTAGGGAGGCAGAGGATGACATCTTCCTGTGCTGAGGGATGCCTTCACACCCTATGCATCTCCCAGAAAAGCACATGAGGGAACATTGGCACATACTTGTGGGGCTACATAGCTTTGTGAGGGTTTTGTTCCCCCATAAGCAAAGGTCATTAGCTGTTTGTTCCTCTGATAAGTCACACGTTACAGACAATCATAACAGGGCATCTCCACTGGATTAACACCTTTGGTTTGGATTTGTGCTGTGGATGGGGGTGGCTGATTGTAATGCGGTCATAGTGTAATGCTTTAGTCTTAACCCATGTGATGGCATTTACAGAGCACGCACTAAGATAAAAGGAGTGGTGAAACAGGCCCCCAGCAGCTGCCGGGCATGCGCTATATGAAGAACATGCTTAAAAGGGAGCTCTGGCAGTTCAGCAGTGGGGGAGCATGGAAGAGAGATTGGCTGCAAGATGGCAGGCAGGCTGCAGCCGCTGAAGCAGAGCAATCTACAGGGCAAGCACTGGGACTGTGAGTAAGATTCAGCCGGAATCCTCCTTGCCCCTGACTAAGGGGGGGATAACTGGATTCTGAGGGTGAGCTGGGAAGCATTCCCCACAGGCGAAGCCCTGAACTACCAAGACTGTGTAAGCAGAAGGGTGGGGCTACACCCCAAACTGAAGAGAGACAGGGAAAATAGGAAGAAGCCCAGGGCAGGCTGAGCTGGAATGGCAGTCAGAAAGGACTGAACCCTTGCCTCTCAACCTTCGGCTGGGACCTGCTGGAGAGGGAGGTTCCTGGGTCCTCCTATCTTTCCCTCTTCCCCTGGCCACCTGAGAGACCCCATCAGATTCTGTGGGCGGCTGGGCCCTTGAACTGTCCAGAAGAGCCATCTCCAGGCTCAGAGA
Source organism: Trachemys scripta elegans (assembly GCF_013100865.1). NCBI lineage: Eukaryota > Metazoa > Chordata > Testudines > Emydidae > Trachemys > Trachemys scripta. Next base: position 242,850,945 of record NC_048299.1, read on the forward strand.
GTCTGGCCACATCCTGATCACTAGGCCTGCTGGCCCCCAAGTGAAGCCTGCTACGCTGTTCACAGACCTCTGTCATTGGAAGCACTCAATCTCTCAAAGACCTTATCAGCATTTGCTTTTGGCAGTGTGTGGAATCTATTCTGTTTTAAACTGTTCTTTGTCAGCAGTGTTAATTGCACTTAGAGGCTGTTATGGAGCACTAATTGCTAAAGTTGAAATTGGTCAAGATTTGGGATGGGGGGAGGGGTTGGGGGGAAATCTCTGGATAATGGCAGAGGCCTGTATTGTTACTTGAATTGTGTTTTGGTTTTTTTGCATGCAAACCAAGCCATAAAGAGATTTATCTACCCATTTTCTGTGTTGTGAGTTCTGCTGTATTTAGAACAACCTATGCTTTCTGCAGACACAAAACACAAACCACACTTTACCCACCCCTCCCTTGTATCCTTGGGACTTTGGATATTTTTTAACCCATAACCAAAATTGGGGTTATGGGGTGGGGATAGACAGACAAGTGTTTGCAGTGTGATGGCACCAGCAGTTACACCGCTCCTGTTCACGTGCTGTGAATCATGGGGCCTAATCCCAAATTGGAAAGCATCTTACGTACATCATACTTAGGAAGGAGGGTTCACACACAGGTCAAAGAAACTATAACATATATTAAAAGTACTGTATTGAACATGTAAGTCACTGGGGGAGGGAAGATTGGCTCCTCTTGCTCAGCAGCACCCTGGGCAGGAGGAGGAGGTTGTGAGGGTGACGGCGGTCATAGACAAGTGCAGTGGTCACGGCAGTAGATGGACCCAGACTTGTTTGACCACCAGTTCTATGAGCCTCTCCACTAGGGCGCCTATCCCCTTACCTCCATGAGCTGGTCCATCAGTATCTCTTCCTGCTGAAGAGCCTGATCCTGAGGAACTCAGACTGCTCCTGGTTTCTTCTGTCTATGTCAATGAGCTGCTCCTCCAATCTGTCTCTGCTGCGTCTAGGGTGCTGCTCCTGCCCTCCTGGGGGAAAGGTTTCCCTCTAGGGAGCTGGAGAGCCTGCCAGTTCAAACACAAGGCATTATATTTTTCCCCTTTGGAAGAAGCTGAGAAATCTCCCCACATAACATAACTTTGCTATAGAAGGCCACAATTTCGATACTTTTCAGCATCCCAGGAATGCAGCTGTTAGACTATCCTTGGTTCTCAGACAGCTTTCGCAGGCCATGAGGAAAAATTGGCTCCCATTTGTAAGATCAAGGGGCGGGGAGGGAAGAGCACTGAAACTGTGTAATCTTCCAAGGGGACAAGAGACCGCTCTTACGAGCTTGGACAAACAACTATAAGTTTTCTACAACTGTCCCATCCCCAATCAGGATCTTTCTAAACTTGCCTTCTCCCTTCCACTGGTCCATGTGGACCTGGGAGCATTGCTGCCTGCATGCCAGCCAAGAAATGCACAGCCACAGGGCCATAATGATTTTTCCTTAATATTCAGTTTTATAGCTTCTGCCAAATACATCTTAAGTTTGAAGCGGAGCCGGGGCTGGGGTTAAAATCAGGGACGTAGCACCTGTTTGCTGAGAGCAAGAGAGGATATTGGTGGCAAAGGTGGAAGTCCATTATAATTTACCAGCCATGGGTTCTGGTTCCTGCTGTGGAGTTCTCCTCGAGTTTGTTGGTGTGGGGAAGGGAGGGCGCTACCTCAACTGGCTCCTCTGGGTAGAGGTGCAGAATCAAATACTCAAAGTCCCTTTTGGATCGGGTATTCCGGTCGAAAACTGGACACCTAGCAACCCTAGTGCCTCCTCCAGCCTCTGTGAAATTTCCTGGCACTGGTGAACATTCCTGTGCTCCAGAAGAAGTCATGGAGGACAGTGCACTGTGATCACACATTGGTCAGCACCTGGGTGTGGTTGGCAGGTCAGGTGGCTACTCTCAGAACAGGATCCACGTTCACCTGTATTGATCTACAGAGTGCAGCAGAAAGCTGTTCTGATATGGTCCGCACAGCTCGTTACTACTGGTGAAAATAGGGGGGCAGGGACCTTTATAGTTTGGGTAAAGGTCAGGAAGAAAAGGGTTCAGTGTATTGTGGAACTGGGCGTGGAGGACTATAGAAACCTGAGATGTGATATATGCCTCTTGCCCCCATTCATGCTGCACACTGGCACAGGTACAGGGCCATAGCCTAAGGAATGTACTTACCCACACCCCTCAGGCGTGCTAGCTTACTCACCTGCTGCTTGCCTTCAGACATGTGCTTCTGGGGTTTAGAAGTGCACAGTAGGGTAGCTATGGCACAACCACATACAGGGACACATGTACAGTCACTAGTGTAGACAGAACCTGTGATGCATACTCCTCGGTTCTTTGCACGACTCTCATCATTTATGGCTGGATCAAAATTCTAAATGCACAGTGACCTTTTATGGCATGGTGCTTTTAAGATCGTCCACATGTTTAGTTTCAGACAGTTTTCTCTTAGCTGATGTAGAATAGCTGGACAAGATTACCTTGAGCCATCATTGTACATTTCAGGGGTTCTGATGGGAGTTCATCCAGAATATACTGCATTCAACTTTGGATATTACAGGCCAACCGAAGGGAGTTTGGAGGAAAGTAACAAAAATGAAGAGGGGACTGACAGTGAGGAAGTATTAAAAGTAACTAGTTATGTATAGCTTGGCTAGGAGACAGTTTTTTGGGGGGAAAGAAGATACTTATGCAGAATAAGTATCTATTTGAGATACCAGGAAATACTAGGAGCAATGGAATGAAATTAAGAAAGGGAGAATTTAGGATGAATTTCATCAAAAATGTTTTGTGTGAGAGATCAAGGGAAGTGGTGATGCCCAAGCAGTTTGTTCAGTCAGTAGTTGCAAATGTCCCAAGTACTACAACATATACTATGGGGAACCATCCTATATTGACAAGGAGATGCACTGGATGATATAATAGGCCTTATCCACTTCTAACTTCTAGGCATTTTTGCCATTTAAACCCACTGTTACTTGGGTAGAACATCCTGTTTTTTCTTTGTTCATTTCGGATATAGTCTGCTTTGCTTAGCTTTCTTCTACTTGTTTGGGAGCAGCTTTATGATATGCAGAAATCATAGGAATGTAGGACTGGAAGGACCTCGACAGGTCATCTAGTCCAGTCCCCTGCACTGAGGCAGGGCTATATATTATCTAGACCATTCCTGACAGGAGTTTGTCTAATCTAGTATTCAAAACCTCCAATGATGGAGTTTCCACAGCCTCCCAAAGTAATTTGTTCCAGTGCTTAAACACCCTGACAGTTAAGAAGTGTTTCCTAATGTCCAACCTAAATCTTCTTTGCTGTAATTTAAGCCCATTGCTTCTTGTCCTGATCTCAGTGGTTAAGGAGAACAATTTATCACCCTCCTCTTTATAACAACCTTTTACATACCTGAAGACTGTTATCATGTCCCCCCTCAGACTTCTCTTCTCCAGACTAAACAAACCCACTATTTTCATTTTTTCCTCGTACGGTATAATTTCCGGGCCTTTAATCATTTTGTTGCTCTCCTCTGGACTTTCTCCAATTTGTCCACCTCTTTCCCAAAGTATGGTGTCCAGAACAGGATGCAGTACTCCAGTTGAGGCCTTTTCAGTGCTGAATAGAGTGGAAGAATTTCTTCTCGTGCCTTGTTTACAACACTCCTGCTCATACATCCCAGAATGATGTTTGCTTTTTTTGCAACAGTGTTACATTTTTGATCCATATTTAGTTTGTGATCCACTATAACCCTCAAATCCTTTTCTGCAGTACTCCTTCCTTGGAAGTCACTTCCTGTATTGTATTTGTGCAGTTGATTATTAGAACATAAGAATGGCCATACTGGGTCAGATCAATGGTCCAGCTAGCCCAGTATTATGTCTTCCTAAGTGTAGTCTGTTGCATTTGTCCTAATTGAATTTCATCCTATTTAATTCGGACCATTTCTCCAGTTTGTCAATATCATTTTGAATTCTAACCCTGGCCTCCAAAGAGCTTACAACCCCTTCCAGCTTGATATCATCTGCAAATCTTATAAATGTATGCTGTATGCTATTATACAAATCATTTATGAAGACATTGCACAGAACCAGACCCTGGACAGATCCCTGTGGGTCCCCATTTGATATGCCCTTCCAGCTCTATTGTGAACCATTGATAACTACTCTTTCTGAGTATGGTTTTCCAGCCAATTATGCACCCACCGTATTGTAGATTCATCTAGGCTATATTTCTCTAATTTTATTTATGGGAAGGTCATGTGAGACAAGAGCCTTACTAAAATCAAGATCTGACATCTACTGCTTCCCTTCATCCATAAGCCTTGTTACCCTGTGAAAGAAGGATATTAGGTTGGTTTGACATGACTTTTTCTTGACAAATCCATGTTGACTGTTACTTATCTTATCATCTTCTAAGTACTTGCCAACTGATTGTTTGATTATTTGTTCCATTATCTTTCTCGGTACCAAAGTTAAGCTGACTGGTCTGTAATTTCCCAGGGTTGTCCTTGTTCTCCTTTTAAGAGATAGGCACTGTATCTGCTTTTTCCAGTCCTCTGGGATCCCTTCCACTTCCAGGAGTTCTCAAATATAATCACAAATGACTCAGATCTCTTCAGCCTGTTCCTTAAGTATTCTAGGATGCATTTCATCAGGCCCTGCTGACTTGAAGACATCTAGCTTGTTTAAGTAGTTTTTAACTTGTTTTTTTCCTGTTTTAGCCTCAAATTCTACCCCATTTACACTGATATTTATTATGTTAATCGTCCAATAACTGCTAACTTTTTTGGTGAAAACAAACAAAAAAGACATTTCTCGGTTTGACTATTGCTGTGTTTTCTGTTAGTCTTTTCCTCCTCATATAGTAATGGGCCTACCCTGTCCCTGGTTTTCCTTCTCTTGTATTGTAAAATACTTTCTTGTTACCCTTTATGTCCCTAGCTAGTTTAATCTCATTTTGAGCCTTGATCTTTCCAATTTTGTCTCTTCATGGTCATGGTGTTTTTTTAAAAATATTCATCCTTTGTAATTTGACCTAAATTTCCACTTCTTTTATGACTCTTTTTTGAGTTTCATGTCATTGAAGATGTCCAGGTTAAGCCAGGGTATCCTCTTACGATACTTCCTAGCTTTCCTATGCATTGTCATAGTTTACTCTTGTTCTCTTAATAATGTCTCTCGTGGACCTATGCACCATGATCTACTTAATGCATGCGCCTCAAAAAGTGAGGATCCCTGCCTGAATAGTTGCTTGTGCTTAAGGCTGGTTCTGTATTGTTTCCTTGTGTCTGTTTTGCTTTTTGTCTGATAGTGTAATCTTATATGTGGCTCCTTCTAGCAAGGCGGATGTCTTTTTAAAATTTCTTTAAAGTGAAGTGCCTGATGTTTCCATGACCTAGAAGAGGCTGGGAGAAAATGCATTAATGAAAAACTGAGGGACTCCCAAAATGTCTGTACATACAATCTGTAAGAGAATACCCTGTGCCTGGTAATTGGCCACATACAATGTAGGTAATTGTATTATATGTGGTAGGACAATAGTTACATAATGATATTGACAACCGGTGTAAAGAGTGTTGAGATCTGTGGATGAAAAGCACTATATAACAGCTAGGTATTATTATCATCAGCTTTAGCCAGAAAATGCATTTTTTTAAAAACTCCTTTAACAAGCTTCTGGAATTGGCTGAATATGTCCTGGCCTTGCACTTTGAGTACTATACATCCTTGATGCCTCTTGTTTCTAAGTACACCTCTACCCTGATATAACGTGACCCGATATAACATGAATTCGGATATAACGCAGTAAAGCAGTGCTCCGAGGGGGGTGCGGAGCTGCACACTCTGGCGGATCAAAGCAAGTTCGATATAATGTGGTTTCACCTATAATGCGGTAAGATATTTTGGCTCCCGAGGACAGCGTTATATCAGGGTAGAGGTGTATTCATATTTTGTAATTAGCCTGTTTTGCTCTTAGCCATCAAATTCTTTAGTCTCTTGTGCTTCGGTGGAATTTAAACTCACCTGAATGCTTTGAGCAGCTTTCTGGGGGTGAGGACTCTCTCTTTGAGAGAATCTATTCTCACCAGGCTTATCTCCGGTGTTTGTCATGACTTGTTGTAGGAATTGTCTTATTTTTTGTTTTTTTCTGACTACTACTTCTTAGCAGAGTAAACCAAGCCCTTGTGGCTTACATACTCTGTAGCTACTACTTCTCCTAATTAAAGCCTCATCTGTGTTGTTCAGAAATAGTTTGTTGAACTGTGCTAAAGCAGCTAAATTGTTTTAAACAGTTGGTCCAGCTAGCATGGGTGGGGGCAAAGGTGTGATTTAACTAATTTTAGGTATAAGCTTCTCTCATGTGGAGGAGGAATGAATTGTTGTAAGGAGGGAGAGAGTAGGAGGAGCTGGGTGTCTGTTGTGTGGTGGCCAGGAGAATTCTGGGAATTGGTGGAGAGTCTAATTGTTAGACACTTGTCCTAACTGCTGTTTGTATAATGATGTACATGTAATTAGAACACATTTTGGAAACTGAAATAAATACTCTAAACTGCATTCAGTCTGGCTATGTTCATCTTAGCTGGCCAAAACCGTATTTAAACTGTTATTTGGAAGTGCATACAACGTTTATACAATGTTCAGCAAATTGTAGATGGCGCCTAAAGCTAGCTTCAAAGGCTTTAAGCAGACACAGAATTTTCTTATGCTTTCCTTCTCCGTAGCCCAGAGAAAAAACTGTGCCTTTCTTTCTCTTCTCACTCAGTTGTCATTAATGTACTTTTTCACATCATTTTTCCCCACACATTATTCCTCTAATCCTCTCTCACTTATGCTTCTCCTTTCATAAAGCCAAGTTGCTCCCATCCACAACTGACTACTGCAGACATGCACTTCTAGCTCTGAGCCCTCCATGTCCTGGAAGATTCAAATTATGCAGCAATCCATAAAACTTTTTTTTTCTGTTCAAGTTTACACATCATAGTTTTGGTTCTGGCAACGTTATTTGATTTGCCATCTACCATGAAGTGTGTGGCCATGGTACGGTTGGGTTTAATCTTCGTATTAGAATAGTTCATCTGTCTGGAGTGAGAGGAGAAACTACAGAGAAAACCAGAAAACATGCAGATGCACAATGGCCAGTTCGTGTGTATAGTTAACATTTTCCATGGTATTTTCAAGGATAAACCTAACTAATACTAATTCAGTTTATAAAGCATCCTCTGCCAAGGCTCTTGGGGCTCTGAGCTATAATTTAATTCTGTATATATAAGAACATTATAAAAACATTAAAACCAATCTAATAATATACCACCCTCATAAACCAAAGCATCACATTTGTCACCTGCTCACTATGCTGGCTTCCCATAGAATATTGCATCAGTTATCAAGATCTCAGTTCTTTTCAAGGTTATCAGTGAGCTAGGCCTGCGATACTTAAAAGATGACCTAAAGCTCTGGGACAAGTAGTGTGGTTGGCAACTGCTGTCCTCTGGCATAATGGAGATGTGTTTTACAAGGGTAAAACTTGTGCAGGAGATGGAGCTTTCTTGGGAACTGGTCCAAAACTCTGGATCATTCCAGAACAACAACCATCCCTTCCAAGAGAAAAGTGCACTTCTTTGATTTTGCCTTTACTAATAGAAATGTGCAAAGCATAGTACTCATTAACTTTTTTTCAACAATTTCCCCCCTGTGGATAGAAAGGGAAGAACACCACATGACAGTTGCATACTATTGGAAAGCATTCAGACACCATGGTGATTGAACCTAAATAAAATAGAAGAAAAATCTTAGGTGGCGTGTTAAACTGGAGAGAGAGAGAGAGAGAGAGAGAGGGAGGGGAGGCTGAAAATGACTTCAAGGCAAAACAAGTTCCAGAGCCTGCAAATCATGTTGACCAGCTAAGACCTTTTTCAAAAAGTTACAAATGACTGAAAATGGGGCAATTAGAATGAAGTATGTTTAGCTCATATGTCCTTTCCAAGTACTCTGTTCTTTACAATCCAGTATCTGGGTTCAAAATATTTAGGGTTGAAATCTGATTGTATAATTTTTATCCCTTTCACATAAATGTGTGGCCATTGTGACTCAGACCACTTATAGTGTGACATGAACCTTAACATCACCATTAACAAATTCTTTAAATATGGTAATAATATAATTGTTTTTTATGTGTTTCATTTCTACTGAAAATACTTCAGGGGAAAACTGATTTTGGGAGGGGGGGGCACGGTTCACCCTTGCTTCTGAGGTGAAAAAGAGAATTGATAGGAGGAAAATTCCTTTACAAATATCTAAGGCGGCTCACTTACTAGATTTAAGAACAGGAGGAGAAGTTATCTTCTATAAAGCCATGAATATTGACACTTGATGTTGCTGCTTTACTCAAGACCCATTTTTCATGCCTTGTAATAGTTTGGGACACATACTTCTCAGAAATAGTTATTGGTTATTTAAGCATAATCAGAGTATTTAATGTAGGGTATTTATTTTTCTTTAACAGTTTGTTAGTACTGGTCTAGGTGACTTAGCACAATATTTCCTCTTCAAGTATGAGAAAGTTAAATATTTTGACTAGATATAATTCAAGGTGCTGCAGGTTTATTTTAAAAAATGTATTTGCTATGAATTTCCTCATAAGGAAACCTAAATCTTGTAACACCCAAGTAATAGTACTGTGCTTTGAGTGTGTGTGTATGTGTGTGTGTGTATATATATATATATACACATTCCTCATGTTTATAGACTTTGGAAAAATCGTGCTTCTTACTTTATATGTTAGAGTGTTATTGATTCAGATTTTTGAAGCCTTAGGGTTGAATATAAGAAATTTGCTTCTGAAAGATTAAATAGATTGGAAATGTAATGACTTGAACATGTATATATGCTATTGGAAATGCAATATAACCCTAGTTAACTGAAGGTCTGTTATAAGAGGTATTTTGGCTGACAAGCTCCTTTCCTGGGTTGCTCAGAAACTCTCCAGGAGCAGACCTTCAAGATTCCCAGAGTTCCCCTTCTCTCCTTGGATCTTGACCCAAGACTGGGTGCGGATTACAAAACTCGCTGACTGACTTCTAATTATCTGAATCCCAATTATCCCCTAAGTCCTTGATAATTGATGTTTTTTACAGTATAGTACTTCATCTTCTCAGAAGAGTTCATTTCCAGTGCTGTCTAAAATGTTTTAGTAGGCAATAATACCCTCAGCCTGCAGCAATCTGTAAGTCCCACTGTTACATTTTCAAGCTTCCTTCATGGGGGGAAGCATGGTCCAGTGGTAAGGTACTGACCTGGGATTTGGGAGACTTGAGACCCCATCGACCAGAAGGCATGGGATGCATTGTCCTAGGGACACAAACTGACTTTATAACCTTGGATACGTCCTTAGTCTCATAGAAGATTAGAGTTGGAAGAGACCTCAGGAGGTCATCCAGTCCAACCCCTGCTCAAAGCAGGGCCAATCCCCAACTAAATCATCCCAACCAGGGCTTTGTCAAGCCAGGCCTTAAAAACCTCTAATGATGGAGATTCCACAACCTCCCCAGGTTAACCCATTCTGGTGCTTCACCACCCTCCTAGTGAAATAGTTTTTCCAAATATCCAACCTAGACCTCCCCAACTGCAACTTGAGACCATTGCTCCTTGTTCTGTCATCTGCCACCACTGAGAACAGCCTAGCTCCATCCTCTTTGGATAGATAGTTGAAGGCTGCTGTCAAATCCCCCCTCACTCTTCTCTTCTGCAGACTAAATAAGCCCAGTTCCCTCAGCCTCTCCTTATAAGTCATATGCCCCAACCTCCAAATCTTTTTCATTGCCCTCCGCTGGACTCTCTCCAAATTTTTCCACATCTTTTCTGTAGTGGGGTCCCAAAACTGGACGCAATACTCCAGATGTGGCCTCACCAGCACTGAATAGAGGGGAATAATCATTTCCCTTGCTCTTATTAATGCAGCCCAATATGCCATTAGCCTTCCTGGCACCAAGGGCAACTGTTGACTCATATCCGGCTTCTTGTCCACTGTAATCCCCAGGTCCTTTTCTGCACAACTGCCACTTACCCAGTCAATCCCCAGCCTGTATCAGTGCATGGGATTCTTCCAGTCTAAGTGCAGGACTCAGCATTTGTCCTTGTTGAACCTCAGATTTCTTTTGGCCCAAGCCTGTGCATGTCCAGCTTTTCTAAATAGTCCTTAACTTGTTCTTTCACCACTGATGGCTGCTCACCTCCTCCCCATACTGTGCTGCCCAATGCAGCAGTTTGGGAGCTGACTTTGACTGTGAAGACTGAGGCAAAAAAAGCATTGAGTACTTTAGCTTTTTCCACATCATCTGTCACTAGGTTGCCTCCCCCATTCAGTAAAGGTCCCACACTTTCCCTGGCCACCTTCTTGTTGCTAACATACCTGTAGATACTCTTCACATCCATTGCTAGCTGCAACTGCAGTTGTGCTTTGGCCTTCCTGATTACACCCGTGCATGCTCAAGCAATATTTTTATACTCCTCCATAGTCATCTGTCCAAGTTTCCATTTCTTATAAACTTCCTTTTTGAGTTTAAGCTCACCGAAGTTTTCTGTTAAGCCAAGCCGGTCACCTGCAGTATTTGCTATTCTTTCTGCACATCGGGATGGCTTGTTCCTGTGCCCTCAATAAGGCTTCTTTAAAATACAGCCAACTCTCCTGGACTCCTTTCCCCCTCATATTAGCCTCCCAGGGGATCCTGCCCATGACAGTGCTCCAGTCATGTGAGTTACCCCACCGAGTATCTGTTATTCCAATCACATCATAGTTCCTTGACTGTGCCAGAACTTCCAATGCTTGTTTCCCTGGCTTCTTGCATCCATGTACAGGCACCCAAGATAACTAGCCGATTGCCCTGCTTTCTCAGTATGAATCAGGAGGCCTTCCCTGTTGCACCCTCCTCCTTTGTTTCCTCCCAGTATCACATTTCCCCACTTACCTCAGGGCTTAGGTCTCCACCCCCCAGCAAACCTAGTTTAAAGCCCTCCTCACTAGGTTAGCAAGCTGGCCTGCGAAGATGCTCTTCTCTCTCTTCGTTACGGGGATCCCATCTCTTCCTAGCAATCCTTCCTGGAACAACATCCTGTGGTCGAAAAATCCAAAGCCCTCTCTCCAACACCATCTGCGTAACCACGCATTTACTTCTACAATTCAATAATAATCCCTATCTGGGCCTTTTCCTTCATCAGGGAGGATGGATGAGAACATGATTTGTGCCTCAAACTCCTTTATCCTTCTTTCCAGAGCCACATTGTCTGCAGTGACCCACTCAAAGTAATTTTTGGCAGTATCATTAGTGCCCACGTGGAGAAGTAGGAAGGGGTAGCGTCCCAAGGGCTTGATCAGTCTCTGCAGACAGTCGGTCACATCCTGAATTCTAGCTCCAGGCAAGCAGCACGCTTCTCAAGTTTCCCGGTCTGGACGGCAGATGGATGACTCAGTCCCCCTAAGAGAGCGTCCCTGACCACCACTAACCATCTCCTCCTCTTGGGAGTGGTGGTCGTGGAACCCCCATCCCTAGGACAATGCATCCCATGCCTTCTGGTCGATGGGGTCTCCTTCTGATCCCTTCCCTCAGATGACTCTTTCAAACCATTCTCCGCTGTAGTACCTGTGCAGAGAGCCTGAAAACGGTTTCTTACCTCTTATCTGCATATGGGGTAGATGAGTTCTCTTTCTTCTTCTGGAGGTCACATGCTGCCTATTCTGCACTGCCCTCTCTGATTCTTCGGCATGCTGTGCCTGCAGTACCAAATGCTGACTTCTATCCAGCATTTTCTCTGATGCAACGCATTTTCTCTGATATTTGGGTCTCTAGTCCTTTAACCTTCTCTTCCAATATGGAGACCAGCTTGCACTTCATACGGATGAAGTCACTTCTATCCTCTGGGAGAAAGACAAACATGGCACATCCTGTGCAGGTCACAAGAGCTGATCACTCACTATCTATATTGTCTTCCTCCTAAGAGCCTCTTCAGATGTTGTATTTATTGCTCACAGAAGCCTGAAAGGCTAAAACTCTGTGGGAACTTTCAGGCAACCTCCCTCTGTTGGCAGCTCTGTAAAATGGAGAGGGACATAACATTTCCCTACTTCACATGAGTGTCGGGAGGAAAAATACATCAGCGATTGCAAGATGCTCAGCTACTATGGTAATGGGAGCCGTATAACTACTGAAGATGAATAGAGGCTAAAGCTCTATCGATGTCCAGCATTTGTTATATATTGGAACTGCAGCCTCTTGAGAGGCTCCATGTAATCCTCAAACAGGTTTGTATTTCCTACCATTGTGTACTTTGAGTGGCTGACAGTGTAGAATGTAGCTAAAATGACAATAGAATCATTTGAAAACATGGAAAATGTATAATGTGAATACAACAAATACCTGAAGATGCACGTCTTTCTGAACTGCAAGGTATTTCCTGCCTCACCTTGCAGAGTTCTAAAATTCAAGGGCTGAATTAACTGAAAGAAAATCTTGAGTTGAACACTGGGGCAGGCGAAGGGATGAATGAAGGAAGTGATGAAAGCCCTTAAACTTTAAACTCTGCAGTTTCTGCTTGGTTGTTGGAGTTTTTTTTATTGTGAATAGTTTTCGTGTTAGTCTTCCGATAAAACGGCTCTCATTTAGACTGAGACATGGAAGCAGAACTGTCTTGCGGGGGACAGATGCTTGGACTGTCGGTTTAACATTAATTCAGAATTTCACCTTGAGGTTAAAGGTGTTGAGGCAGCTTAGTGTCACAACCGGTGAGCTAGATCCTTGTCCCTCCTGGTTGGGGAAGGCCAATGGGGAAGTACAGGGTCCATGGTCTGTCAACATAGTCATGTGTCCCTACGGGGATGTGGGTATGGGCCAGGTTCCAGCAGCTGTTAAAGAAGCTGTTGTGAGGCACATAAGCAAGGAAGCCAAATTAGTTTTTTGATGGAAAGTCACTGACAAATGTAACTATGGAGTCAGGGCTGGCTCCAGGGTTTTTGCCGCCCCAAGCAGGCCTCCCCCACCCCACCCCAAAGGCCGCGATCGCAATCTGTGATTGCGATCTGCGGCACTTCCACCACCACTCTGCTGCTGCCGCTTCATTCTTCAGCGGCAATTCAGCGTCTGGTCCTTCCCACTGAGAGGGACCGAGGGACCCGCCGCCAAAGAGCCGGACATGCCGCCCCCTTCCATGTGCCGCCCCAAGCACCAGCTTGCTGCACTGGTGCCTGGAGCTGGCCCTGTATGGAGTGACTAGTTATTACACAATCTCTAGGTGTATTCCATCCATCCTTTGCAGTACAGTTGCTGCTCAATGTATTTGAGTTTTCATCATTCTTCTTTATTTCCAAAGGAAAGCTAATTCTCTCATAACTACTTGAAAGCTTTTTCTACAACAGTTTGTAGGTCTTCTCTTTAGCTCTGATCTTGTTTCTCAATCTTTCCCCAGAGTTCTTGAGAGGGATTCTTTCCTTGTTAGAAGACTCTATTATAACTTAATAAATATAGGTTTTGGTTGTGGTAATTCTACCTAACTTATAGTTTCTTTTTTAAAGTTTTTGTGATGCGTTCAGTATTCCTTCATGTCTGCACTAATAATATCCACAGAAATAAGAGCATATGACATGCTGAAACACTGCCTGCCATTATAGGAGCGTCAAAACTCGGTTCCCAAGCAGCAATTTATATATTTCTTCCTCTCAAAGTCTCTAGAGTTGCACTGAATATATGGTACTGGCAATGAAGTATGGACAACTCTGGGTGATATAAATGATTGTCAATATTTTCTACAGAATTTCCAAAAGTATTTTCTGCAGTACTCCTTTTACCCTACTTTTGCTTCAGTATTTCTACTACTTCCCAACTTCTTCCACAAAACTTTTAAAATTTACTTTTAACTAGAAATAAGTGTGAACTTTCTTATGAGGCATTTTAAGCTTTTGGGTAGTTTATCTCAGCAGTATGTTAAAGAGCAGCTGTAGAGAGAAAAATACCACCTTAACATTCATAGTTATTCTCCCTCAGTGACTTCTGTGTCAAATTTATACTTTTTTTTGTCAGGACAGGCAATTTTTGTCAGTACTGCTACTGTAGTTGAACCTGGCATCTGAAAATTAAGTGGTGTTATTCCTTCTTTGTCTTTGCTCTAACCATCCCCAGTAATAAAGCTTTGGAAATAGGAACTGAGCTATCAGTTTTACTATCAGGGGGTAGCCGTGTTAGTCTGTATCTACAAAAACAACAAGGAGTCTGGTGGCACACTGAGCTTTGTGACTTTGTCCTCACCCACAACCACTTCAGTTTTGGGGACAACTTATACCTTCAAAGCAGTGCCACTGCTATGGGTACCCGCATGGCCCCACAGCATGCCAACATTTTTATGGCTGACTTAGAACAACGCTTCCTCAGCTCTCGTCCCCTAGTGCCCCTCCTCTACTTGCGCTACATTGACGACATCTTCATCATATGGACCCACGGAAAGGAGGCCCTTGAAGAATTCCACCTGGACTTCAACAATTTCCACCCCACCATCAACCTCAGCCTGGACCAGTCCACACAAGAGATCCACTTCCTAGACACTACAGTACAAATAAGTGATGGTCACATAAACACCACCCTATACCGGAAACTTACTGACCGCTATACGTACCTACATGCCTCCAGCTTCCATCCTAGACACATCACACGATCCATTGTCTACAGCCAAGCCCTAAGATACAACCGAATTTGCTCCAACCCCTCAGACAGAGACAAACACCTACAAGATCTTTATCAAGCATTCGTAAAACTACAATATCCACCTGGGGAAGTGAGGAAACAGATTGACAGAGTAAGACGGGTACCCAGAAATCACCTACTACAGGACAGGCCCAACAAGGACAACAACAGAACACCACTGGCCATCACATACAGCCCCCAGCTAAAACCTCTCCAGCGCATTATCCACAATCTACAACCTATCTTGGAAAATGATCCCTCACTCTCACAGACCTTGGGAGGCAGGCCAGTCCTCGCTTACAGACAACCCCCCAGCCTGAGGCAAATACTCACCAGCAACTACACACCACACCACAGAAACACCAACCCAGGAACCTATCCCTGTAGCAAACCTCGTTGCCTACTCTGTCCCCATATCTACTCTGGCAACAGCATCAGAGGACCCAACCACATCAGCCACACCATCAAGGGCTCATTCACCTGCACATCCACTAATGTTATATATGCCATCATGTGCCAGCAATGCCCCTCTGCCATGTACATTGGCCAAACCGGACAGTCCCTCCGCAAAAGAATAAATGGACACAAGTCGGACATCAGGAATGGTAACATACATAAGCCAGTAAGTGAACACTTCAATCTCCCTGGTCATTCTATTACAGATTTAAAAGTCACTATCATTGAACAAAAAAAAACTTCAGAAACAGACTTCAAAGAGAAACAGCAGAACTAAAATTCATTTGCAAATTCAACACCATTAATCTGGGCTTGAATAGGGACTGGGAGTGGCTGGCTCATTACAGAAGCAGCTTTTCCTCTCCTGGAATTGACACCTCCTCAGCTATTATTGGGAGTGGATTATATCCACCCTGATTGAATTGGCCCTGTCAACACTGGTTCTCCACTTGCGAAGTAACTCCCTGCTCTCCATGTGTCAGTATATAATGCCTGCATCTGTAACTTTCACTCTATGCATCCGAAGAAGTGAGGTTTTTACTCACGAAAGCTTATGCCCAAATAAATCTGTTAGTCTTTAAGGTGCCACCAGACTTCTTATCAGTTTTAAAGATGCATGAAAGAGAATGGGATGCTATACATCTTACTCTATACAAGTTCTTTTTTAGAACTGACACTAGTAGGATTTTGGTTTTTTGTCAGTAACTAGGCAGCTATGACTCAAAAGCTATGTCTACACTTTGAGCTAGAGATCTAATTTCCAGCTCAAGGAGACATATGTATACCCATAGAGGGTAGCTCTGGCAGCATGAGCAGTAGGAGGGGTTAGCCACCCTGAGTACAGTCCTGTCCAATATAGTAGGCATGTAGTCAGGGCAGTTAGCCACGCACCACCATGGCTAAACTTCTATTTTTAGTGTGTTAGTTCAATCAGAGCTAACTCAGGTTTGTCTCCTCAAGCTGGAAGTTAAATTCCAGCTTGAAGTGTAGCATACCCAAAGGTAAGGTCACACGTCTAGGAAGAAAGAATGTGTCTCACATTTACCAAATAGACACTCTATGCTGTAATTCAGCGACACTGAAAATGACTTAGCGGTCATGGTAGAACACGAGTTAAGTGTGAGTTCCCAATGTGATGCTAGAGCTACAAGGGCAAACAATTCTCAGACTCATAAGCAAGGGAATATCAAATAGGTGTAGGGAAATGATACTACCTCTGCATATGGCGTTTTTTGTGAGACTTAGTAAAATAGTGTGTTCGGTTCTGGTGTCCACACTTCAAAAAGGATGCTGACAAACTGGAAAGGGTTCAGAAAAGAATGATCAGAGGTTTGGGAAACCTGCCTGTATAGTGAGAGACTTCAGAAAGTCAATATATTTAGTTTACCCAAGAGAAGGTTAAAGGCAACTTGATAAAGGTCTACATGGGGAAGAGATTTGATAGTAGACAGTTCCTTAATCTACTTGAAAAGGCATAATGAGATCCAATGGTTGGAAGCTGAAGAGAGAAATTCAGGTTAGAAATAAGGTGCACATTTTTAGCAGTGAGAGCTATTGAAACAATTTGCTGTGGGATGTGCTGTCACTTGAAGTCTTTAAATCAAGGCTGATGCCTTTCTTAAAGATATGCTCTAGCTCAAATAGTCGTTATGGGCTTGGTGCAGATATTACTGAGTGAGGTTCTTTGCCCTGTGTTTAGCAGATCAGACTAGATTAGCATACTTGTCCCTTCTACCTTTAAAAGCCATGAATCTATGAACATGGATATTTGTGAGGGTGAAGGGCTGTTTCTTTTCTGCCATATTTCCATGTCCTCAGGTGTTACCTAGTTTAAAGAAAGAAATGCAGTGTCATCTGAGGTCATCCAACATTCCAGGAGATCTGGACTTGAATAGGGACTGGGAGTGGCTGGCTCACTACAGAAGCAGCTTTTCCTCTCCTGGAATTGACACCTCCTCATCCATTATTGGGAGTGGACTACATCCACCCTGATTGAATTGGCCCTGTCAACACTGGTTCTCCACTTGCGAAGTAACTCCCTGCTCTCCTTGTGTCAGTATATAATGCCTGCATCTGTAACTTTCACTCTATGCATCCGAAGAAGTGAGGTTTTTACCCACGAAAGCTTATGCCCAAATAAATCTGTTAGTTTTTAAGGTGCCACCAGACTCCCTGTTGTTTTTGTGCACATTAGTGTGACCCTTTTTCTATTGTAATTGATACAGTACTATTTTGATACAGTTATATTTTAATTTCAGATTGCAGGTAGAAATATGGACAGATATTTATCCTTAAATTTGATAGTTACATTACTCATGACTAGAGATATTATAAGGAATACACACATTATATTTATATACTTTATTGTAGGATATGATTGAGGTTTCATTATAAACCTTCAACATTCTGATTTTTATAGGTTAGTAGCTTTTCTCCTATTTTAGAAATTTTACTTTCCATTTGTATGGAAAAGTAAATTTTTTTCAGCTAATGATAGTTTATAGCTAATTCTTTATAAAAATCAAATGGCTATCACCTGCTTTACTCTGAACTTGCAAATGTGTTTACATAATAGTGCCTTTCAAAAAGTATCGTACAGGGGAAAAAAGTGTTAATATTTGATATTATGCTTTGTCTTGTCAAAAGTTTATTTTAAAGGATAAGTAATTGTCACTTTCAACACTCAAGCATTAAAATATTTTAACAGGTAAGGCTCCTTGATATTCTTAACTAACAGTACCCTTCAAGGTAATTAATCCAATACATATCAGTTTTGCATATTACTGTGATAACCACCATGTTAAATTGTGAAAAACTATAGATACAAATATTAATATTGCTTCAATAATAGCCCAAGAGAACACAGCCTGGGGGTGAAACTAAATCTGTTAACACAGAGCAGGATATGAAATGAAAGACAAATGAAAGAGGAATGGCAATTTAAGTATAGTACAAAAATCTTCATTTAAGAAAACTCAATCTGTGTTGGACACAGCTGTCCTGGCAGAATAAATCTCTGTATTAAAATAACATTGGTTTTTGGAGGCTGTTGAGGATGGAGGGAATGGTACTCGATATCACTAACATAGGTGCTATCAGGATGTTTAAATTGATCAACAACCAACATTTAAAAATTGTCTGACATTATGTTGAGACTCTAAAAGTGTGGTTAAGTAAGTAGATAAAAATGCGATTGAGACTGTCTTGTATTTTTCCCCTAAATAGAAAATGGCAGCATTTCATGGGCTTTCACATTGATTTATAAAACCAGACAAAAATTCCAAATGCTTCTTAAAATTCAGTTCAAAACAACAAAGTTTAAGACATAATTCTGCACCATGACTCCTGTTAGTAGAAGAGGGAGCCTCTGATCTCTTCAGTACTGGATTACACAGTAAAAAATATTCCAGAGAGACAGCTGCAATTGTACCTTGAGTACCTGATTTCATAGGGAGTCACATGGCACTATCCAGAATTGGTTCCTAATTTCTGTACTACTTAATGGCTTTCTTTAACTGACAACAACATTTAGTGTGGAACTTAAAAAAAAAGGGGGGGGGGGCTATTAATTCTGAAATCAATGTCCTCATTACAAAGGGGCATCCATTTAAAATATTTTATCATACAACTTTGTGACACACGTTTGCCTCTATTCAGTTACCCAAAACTATATATCATAGGATAACTGGACTTTTATTTAAAATGGAATACCACTAATGGCAACTGTAAAATCTGTAGTGTAAGACTGCACAGGGGCTAAGTTATTCAGTAATTGCTAAGCTTTCAGACAAACTGCTATCCCTTTAGTATTATTAAGTAGGTCCTGATACTACTAGAAATAGAAAATGTAAGCTTGATCCTTATGCCTCTGAAATGGCCAGTGATTTTCTGTTACTGGTCATGTCTGACTTAGAAATAGATGAGATTGGTATGCTTCCATTATTATTTTCTTCATTTTAGTACTACCCACAATGTGCTAGGCACCCTGCAAAAAACAGATGTGAAGAAACAGTCCCTGCTGTGAAGAGCTTACAATGTAAGGAGAGAAACAACATAAAAGGAATAAGGCGGGGAAGTCAGTATAATTAATTTTAAAAATAAGTATCAGTGATCCCCCATAGCCAGCAGTGACCCAGAAAGCTGATCTTAGCCAGCAGCTCTTTGAGAAGACCTGAGTAGGTTGTGCGGGTGTGACAGGGTGCTGAGTGAGAAGCACTTAATCAGCCCCTGCCACTCCAGGCCCAATCAAGGGGAATGAATTGGAGCCCTGTGTCTGCCTGGTAATGGGCAGCATGTGCCAGCCTCATTAGCCGGGGCTATAAAGGCTGTGAGGAAGACAGGGGAGAGGGCGGGGGGCGAGAAGAGAAAGGCCAGGCACAGAGGGAGGTGGGAGCCTTCTGGTCTGTTGCTGGCCAGGCCTGCACATGGCACAGTTGGCTGCAAAACCTGTACATAGGTGGAAAGTGGTGGCAGGAAAACAACTGTAAATAAAGAACACTGGTGTTGCATCAAGTTGAGGCGTTCCTGACTGATTGGAGAAGGCAACAGGGGCCGAAACCAGAGGGGCCCAGAGTGCGCCTTGCTACAGGGGGAAAGCAAGGCGAGAAAAAGAGATTGCAGTAGTCAAAGAGGAGATGATAAGGCCTGGATGAGAACTTTAGCAACATGGATAATGAGATCTTCACTGTAATGGATATGTAAAAGATCTGCCATAGGAATTATTTTGGGGAAGTTCTATGACCTGTGGTATATGGAAGGACAGACTAGATTATCACAATGGTCCCTTCTGGCCTTAGAGTTTATTAATCTATGAAAGACATGATAAGAATTTGGACACAGCAGCGATTTGTAGAGCAAGAGAGGACAAAGTGAGATGGCTCCCAGTTAGGAAGGATGCTAGAGTTGTCAGTAGTGTCAGGGAATGGGGGAAATGGCAGGGCTTGAGAGGAAACACAAAGAGCTTCATCTCTGAAGTGTTAAGTTGAAGTTGACTCTGAGATATTTAAGAGCTTTATAGATGCAGGGTTGTTAGGGAGGGAGTTCAAAAATGGTGAGTTAGACTTGTGAGTTGCCAGCACAAAGCTATTGCATCAGTTTCTCAGAACTATTTAACAGAGTTTGAGATACTGTATCTCATAATGCTCCAGGTCACTGATACCTGGGTCCAGCTAAGCTGTACCTGGGAAACTGCCACCACCAGCTCATTCTCCCCTGATCCTTTAGTTTGGTCTTTCACGTAGATTAAAGCAGCGGTTCTCATTCAGGGATCTGTGAGCCCTTTCACGGGGTCTGCGGAGCCCTGCAGCTGAAACCCAGTGCCCCAAGCGGGGCTGAAGCGGGGAGTGGTGCCAAGCTCCCTCCACCAGCTGCAGCCGGGAGCGACATGGGGCTGAAACGCCGAGTGTTGGGGGGTTGCCCCCTCAAACTGAAGTGCCTTACCGAGTGGGGCAGTCCTGGGGGCAGCTCCATACCCCACCTCTTCCTTTCCCCCAGTGCCCCTCAGGCCCCACCCTCTGGCCAGGTCCTTGGCGGAAAGCCAGAGCCAGGCAGATGCTCCTCTAGATAGTGGTGCCAGGGAGTGGGCAGCCATGGCATCCTCCCCCCCGCCCCATCTGCTGTTGGTACCCGGGGTCGCAGCTGCTCCTCAGCTCCCAGCCCCGACTTTGACTGTTCACGCAGCCGGTCAGAACTACCCTAGTGGCTCTGGGCCCAGCAGAGCCCTCAGGGAGTAGCCACCGGCACATGGCACCAGACAGGTGGGTGGTCTGCTGAGGTGAGTCAGGGGATGGAGGTGGCCCTCCCTCCTTGGACCCTACTGTGCAGAGCTGGCCAGAGCCCTGCTGGCCCTTGCCACCCCCCACAACACAGAAATCAAACTACACCTATGCCCAAGGGTTCCCACCCTTGGCCCGGAGCCCTGAATCCCCCCGCCCTGCTGGGTCCTGGAGTTTTTCTAGCATTTTGAGGGGGGCCCTCAGAAAGAAAAAAAGTTGACAACCCCTGGATTAGAGCAACCTCAGGGCTACTCTGATTTATGATCAGCATGTGACATTTGTAGTCCCATTGCTTAATGCACTACTGGAAGGTGATGAGCACAGTATAAAAACCTATACAGAATACAACAGAAAAAACTGCAACCATCTCCCGTGGAAAATCTGTGAAAAGGGACTTTACTCAACCCTGAAGAATCCCAAGATAGCCAGTTAGTCCAGTGTTCAGGCAGCTTTGTACCACTGGCACAGAGTAAAGCAGCTTTAGCAGAGTTGAGGATCTGGCCTTAGGTGTCTCAAAGTGCTTCACAGAGTCAAGCATTTTCCTCCCAAAGCAATACAAAACATAAACTGGTAGTATGGTATTGTACAGTGTGTAACTGTGACCCCTGTCATGAGCTCGACAATGAAAATAACTGTATTGACATTAAAATGTATTATACTGAGGTAGGTTTTTTAAACTGTTTTAAAGTAAATGTATTGTTCATGAATGTTCCTAGATAAAGATATTAGGAGATAAGTCTGCTATCCACAAAGCATAAACAGTATGGTCAGAGCCATTGCAAGGGATGCTACCTTGTCACTGTGCCTTCTCCCTGGTTTGGAGGGACCATGTCTATGAATGTAAGATTAGCTTATTCTCCACGGCCATTGAATCTATTGCCTCTCTTCTTAGACTGTCAATGTGAGTGACGAGTGTGATGTAAACATCTGTCCACTAGGAATTAGACTTGAGACCACACACAGTAACCAAACATCCATAATCAGCTAGTAGTTAGCACAAACCTGGAGCAAATTCACATCAGTGATTTGTGTTACTGTGGAGGAGAGAGGGATATCATATATATCCCTAGAGGAATTTTTTTTTTTTTAAATCTTGGCAATTAAGAGAGAAATTATTGACTCAGACACTCAGGTTACCCTTAACTAGAGCTGATCAAAACAAGAATCCTGGTAACCTTTAGTTAAAACTGAGAAGGTAGATGCTCCTTTTTGCAAATTAGTTCAGGGATAACTGTTGCCTCTACATGGGGGCTGTGGCGGGGTTGAGACTCACCGGTGTGGCGCTTCCTGCTGGTCATCCCGGGAATTAGCTCTTCTAGCCAGGAGTGCCCTCTGCAGGCTGGTGTCTCACCTACCGCTGGCCCCCATGTCCCTCCTGGACCCCGGTTCCCCTCAACAACAGGGTTCTACCCCCAGCAGTAACCCACAATCTGGGTATCCCCACGCAGGGGAACCCCCAACCCTCTATCCCTTGCCTCAGTGGCTACTGCCAGTCATTGTCTAGCCCCCACTCCCCGGGGCAGACTGCAGTCTGTAATCCACTCATCATCAGCAAGGGGGTTAGGAACAGCTGCCTTTGCCTATCCCTGGGCTGCCCCTCTGCAGCCCCAGTACCTTTTGGCCTTTTTGGCAAAGCCTGCAGCCTGGGGTTTTACCAGGCTGGAGCTCTCCAGCTCCCTCAGCCCTTGCCCAGCACTGCTTCACCTCAGGTACCGTTCCCAGGCAGCCAGGTCCTTCTCTCTCCACAACTAGAGAGAGACTCCTCAGCTCCTGGCTCCCAGCCCTCTTATCAAGGCCAGCTGGACCCTGATTGGGCATGGCCCCAGCGGTGGCTGCTTCCCCTTCAGCCTTGCTTGACTGCTTTTCCCCTGTTGTCCAGGAGTGGGGCAGCTACCCCACTACAGGAGCATTTGAGGAGTCTCTGTCAAGACAGCTGGGCAACTGTCCATCTCTGGAGCAGGGGCAGGAACAGGCTCCGGATGGAGCAGAAGCAGTCTGTCACAACTACCAGGCAGCTGGGCGTATCCTCAACAAGGTAGCAACATTGAGCAGACTGGATTGGGGCTGCTTTTGTCTGGAGCCTCTATATGTACCTTGGGAGGGGGTGGGTGTCACATGGTTATACCCTTGTTTGTGGATTGGCTGGACCTTTTGGACTCATGGGTAACTACCTCAAATGATTCATCAGAACACTCCGGCTCAGAACACTCATCACACTCCGCTTGTGCTAATCCTTAAATTGCAAGCATGAGTAATATGCGGCTATTGGCATCTCTGAATGAGAAAATGTCTCATTTCCATGATATTTCCTCTATGATTAGTTGTAGTTGTTTACTACTAAGATGTTGTTCTTCATACTATTCCCAGACAAGGCGGTATTTAAAATGGAGTTAACTGTGTAATCGTCATGCCTTTTGGAAAAATTATCTTTAAAACAGTGTTGATGTCATAGAGTTTAAGCCCAGAGGGGACCACCAGACCATCTAGCCTGACCTCCTGTATATCACTGGCCACCCACACCACCCAGTCTTTCTAAAATATGAGAATTCCAGGAAATATTGAGTTAGGCGACTATAAAACTTTAAACTATGTTAAGCATATGGAACTGGTGAGGTTTAAAATCCAGCATTTAATGGGAAAATGGTAATAATTTTAAGTACAAAGAATACTTGGTTAAATTCTGAAATTATATCTAATCTCTGTCTTGTTATTTTTACTTAGGGTGGAAAGGATTAGATTTTTATCAGTAAATGTCATTAAAAATCAATTTCACCATCTACCAACAGAAAAAATATATTTCTATAGCTAATGATCAAAATTTAAGTTAGGCAAAGTAAGAAAAATCTGCTTCAGAACTTAGAGTTTGATTTAAGGATATTTCCTTTGTATATTCTGATACATGATGTTGACCATTTGTGTTCTGATGGTTTAAAAGCATTAGCTTTTTAATCTCAACACCTACTGTCACTAAATAATTATTTTCTGACCCCCACCCATTGTCTGATCCCCTCCATAATTTTCCACAACAATGAAAATTTAAATTGATTAAAAAATTTAAAATACTTAAAAACAAAAAATAGCTATCAAAATTATATTTAAAAAAAAATCTAATTCTGCCAAGCCTATCTTTACTGTATGTCCCTTATGAGGTAACAGCTTCTAATTAGACAAATTTAGATTAAATGGTATCCGCTCCGTGATTTTGAGATTCTCTTTTAATGGGGTTAAGAAGAGGTTTAGTTACAGTATTTTATGGGAAAAGTATACTTTCAGGTAGCGCCGGACTTCGAATCACTTCATGTTTTGTAAAATTCAACATACAAAATGTTTTATGTATGTTGTGATGCAGAGATGCTTTGAAGGTTAGTCAGCTTCTTAGCAGTAATGGTTTTTGATTCTTGTGCAACCGAGTGTGTCATTTCTGTTTCATGCACAGAAATGTCATTTAATCAGGAGCCTGGAAGCTGAGATTTATTACACTGGATATTAAATAGAATAGATGGGGTTTTTTTTGTTTTAAGCGTTTTTTCTGTCTGAACATCACCGTATCTGTAAGACTGCAAATTGGTTAAGACAGCTAGGCTGATTATTTGAAAGCCATTCTGAATGCTTGTGAAATCTAATAAAAAGGGCTATAGGGTGAAGTCATATTATTTGGAGACCAAAGCAAAAAAACAAATTTGAAGGAAAATTTGTTTTAGATACAAATAAAATCAATTAAAATTTTTAATGTTCTCGGTTTACAGTTAGGGTATGTCTTCATTAGACTTTTTTACTTGAGTAAACTGCTAATTAATTCAAGCTAGTTAACACCTTGTAAAGCATAAGTTTGGACACTACCAAACATTTGTTCCATGCTAAAAACATTTGTGAAAACAACGAGGAGTCCTTGTGGCACCTTAGGGACTAACAAATTTATTTGGGCATAAGCTTTCGTGGGCTAGAACTCACTCCATCAGATGCATGGAATGGAAAATACAATAGCAGGTATAAATACAAAGCACATGAAAAGATGGGAGTTGCCTTACCAAGTGGGAGGTCAGCCTAACAAGACAATTCAATTAACAGTAGGATACCAAGGGAAGAAAAAACACTTTTGTAATGGTAATGAGAGTGGCCCATTTCAAACAGTTGATAAGAAGGTGTGAGTAACAGTAGGGGGAAATTAGTATTGGGGAAATTAGGTTTAGGTTTTGTAATGACCCATCCACTCCCAGTCTTTATTCAGGCCTAATTTGATGGTGTCCAGTTTGCAAATTAATTCCAGTTCTGCAATTTCACGTTGGAGTCTGTTTTTGAAGTTTTGTTGTTGAAGAATTGCCACTTTTAGGTCTGTTATTGAGTGACCACGGAGATTGAAGTGTTCTCCTACTGTTTTTTGAATGTCAGATTTGTGTCCATTTATTCTTTTGCATAGAGACTGTCCGGTTTGGCCAGTGTACATGGCAGAGGGGCATTTCTGGCAGATGATGGCATATATCACACTGGTAGATGTGCAGGTGAACGAGCCCCTGTTGGTGTGGCTGATGTGGTTAGGTCCTATGTTAGGTCATTTACTGTTAATTGAATTGTCTCGTTAGAATGACCTCCCACTTGGTAAGGCAACTCCCATCTTTTCATGTGCTTTGTATTTATACCTGCTACTGTATTTTCCACTCCATGCATCTGATGAAGTGGGTTCTAGCCCACGAAAGCTTATGCACAAATAAATGTGTTAGTGTCTAAGGTACCACAAGGACTCCTCGTTGTTTTTGCTGCTACAGACTAACATGGCTACCACTCTGAAACCTGTCAAACATTTGTGATTTACTCTAAGCTGGCCCCCAGGGTAAATCACAAATGTTTGAAGCTTGGAACAACGAAGTGGAGATTATCTAGGGTGGCCTTTATAAAAAGGTTAATTACCTTATGTTAATTGGCAATTGATTAACACAAAGTTAAAAAACAAAACTAAAAACCACACCCACGCACTTTATGGGCTGAATTTATCCACTGAAGTCAATGGAATTACATTGGGGATGAATAAACCAGGTTTTAAACATGTCTAGACAAGGCCTTTGTCTAGTAGTAGTTTATTACATTACTCTTCATAAGGTAAGACAATGGAGAACTGGGCTTATGTATGTTTTGACAAATACATTGTTTTATGATAATCTAGTGATCCATGTAATGCTGTCCACTAGCAACATACTGTTATCAGCTGCATGAAACCTTGTTATGGGTTGAGTTAAAAACTCATTCAAACTGATACGTGAACGAGTCCTCCATTTAAGATAGTTGTAAGAGACAGTTAAAGGAGCACACCTAAACAAATGCTAATTGAGTCTGCCCAGAAACTAGCACCATTCTGTTGGAGGGAAGGGTTCGACTGGGTGTTGTTACCAGGACTATTTGGAAGGATGTGGGCGTGGAAGAACACACACAAAGCTCAGACAAGAACAGAGAGAGAAGGGGAGGCAAGAAAGGGTTAGAGGTTTTAAGGCCCGGCTTGACAAAACCCTGGCTGGGATGATTTAGTTGGGGCTGGTCCTGCTTTGAGCAGGGGGTTGGACTAGATGACCTCCTAAGTTCTCTTCCAACCCTAATCTTCTATGAGTCTATGATTTTATGAAAGCCAAGCAGCAGCTTGTAAACACAGTGTGACCCTGGAAAAAGCTAGAAAATGAGAATGAGCTTTTGGGCTTTCTGTAGCCAAAAGAGGCTTGGCGACTGTAAGCTAAGAAACTACTCCTTGTAGGTTCTCCGTTCCTTCTGTGTTCAGGGACACTGGACTCTGTACATTCTTTGTAAATAAAACTGCATCAAAGAAATACCTGACTACCACAAATTTCTATTCTCAACTGGAACATCGCCAAGGCCCCGAAATTTGACTAGCCACTTGGGTCAAAAAGGGACAACAATACTAGTCATAAAATCCCTCTTACGCCTTAAGATGTTTAAAATTAAATTAATCTTCTCCAAACTTTGCTAAGAACTACTGATAGTACTGGTGTAGAATGCTGTATGCTTTCAAAAGCAAATGTGCTGTTTGTTTGAATGATCACAATTATTATGTAGCATATCCTGAAACAGTCTGCTAATAGCGGATGTTTTTTCTTTCATCCACCAATGTCTCTTCTGTTCTTGGAACAGTTAGATTGGATCCATGAAAGTAAGCCTGACAAATTCACTTCAAGTCTTTCAAGCACATTATCAGGCTGGAGAAGGATGAAAGAAAAGACCTAATTTATCTGGATTTCAGGAAGGCCTTTGATGGAACAGACAACTGACTGATTTACAAAACGTCATTGCGTTATATACATAAGGAACTATGGTAATAGATTTAAAACCCGGTCTGGAGATGAGGAATGTAGGGTATTGTGAAAGGAAGTTGTTTTGTGTGGATTGAGGTGGTTTGCCGCAATGAGGTAGACAACCTTTAGTTTTGTTTTTTGGGCAAGGTAAAAGTCTGGGCACAAAAAAGCATAAAAAGACTACAGTGTAAATTAACCCAAAATAAGCAGAGGCCATATTTTATATTACAGCCAATAGATTAGGAAATAATCTGAGAGAGGGATGATCATGGATGCTACTGTCTACATACTATATTTCAATACAGTACTCCAGCATTTCCCAGACAATATTTGAAGCTACTAATATTATAAATGATATATTCTAAAGAGTGTCTGAGAGCAATACCACATTTGTATGGTAGTATAATTAAAGACCATATTATAATGTGTATACAACAAGGGGACCAACAATTAAGGTTATACAAGCAATTTTAATTCTGGTACTTCCTAAGTTATGAGTGATTGACTTTGCAACTATAACATTCTTCTAATGTAGCTTTTGGTATCTAATTTCTTAGTTTTTTTTTTTTTTTAAAGCAAACTGAAAAAAATACAGATTTTATCCGTTGACTCCAAGATGATACATCAGCATGATTAGAACCTTTTAGATTCACAGCACAGACCTCTGCCTCTTAAAATAAGAGAGTCACTGACAGCAGTAGTTGAGTGAGTGTATGGATCAGCCACTAAAGGGAGATGAGAGATAGTTATGAAATCTGTTGGCACAGTCTATTTGCTGACAGCAGAGGCATGCAGAGACTTGCGACTCCTGAGTTCTATTCCAGGTTCTGAGAGGAGTAACCTCTAATGGTTACAGACCAATGTTCCTGTTAGAGGACTTTTTCCTTCACCCTCTCACTTCCCTGGTCCTTCTCACATGAAGAGAGCAACAATGTCTGAAGGTGCAAACAACTCAATGTTTATTGGGGTGAACTTCCAGCAAGCTTAAATCCAAGTTCCTTTTTCCTTATTTTCAAATCCCAATTTACTTCTTGTTTGCCCCTAATTTATATAGTAATATTCTCAGCTATGCCTTAACCAATCATTTTACTGAAATTTACCTAACTAATCCTAGCATATTGTAACATTATTAGCTAACCAATTGTATCCCACCACCTTAATTAGTTTACACCCAGCAAAATTAATTCTACAGCAGACAGAAACAATCACAGAATCAGACAGAGACCATGCAAATAAACAATAGCAAAGTGGGAACTATAATGACAAAACAATACAGAAGTGAGGATTTCACAACTACCTCTATAAAGACATAAGGGTTTCCCAGCTGTGTCTATTGATAAATCAGTTCTTACCAAACAGAAAACTATCAAACTAAATTTCCTTTTACATCTTCTAGGCTCTTCCCTTTCTCTGGACGTGATAGATCGGATCACCTTTCTAACAGCCCCCGATGGCCTTATTTCAATGTGACTAGTTTGGAATGGGAGGATGTGACCAAACGCTTCCCAGCTGATGGCTGCCTCTGCTGCTTAGCCAAAGGCCTTAGCTTAAGAACAGGGCCTCAGACTGTCACAGTGAGAGAAGGCCCTTACACGGGTAGACAGTGATTTTGATTCTTTCTTTTATACCTCTATAACTAGCTAAATGATAAACGTATGTGTGTGAGCGAGGGGGAGAGAGACACCCCTTTAAGTATGCTGCCCTTTTAAGTAGATTGGCACTCACCAGTCTGAAGCCTGCTTGTTCAGACAAGCAGCAGCAGCCAGCAAGCTCCCCCCATCCCACTCCTGATGTCCCCCTTACCTGCTCTGCAGAGATGGGGTACAAGGGCAGAGGATGGGTGGGGATAGGGAGGCACCCAGACATCAGCACTCCCCTCCCCCTCCACTCTGCACAGCAAGCAGGAGGCTCCCAGGAGCAGCTGCCCAGGAGCTCCAAGGCAGAGGGAAGGAGCAGTATGGCAGTGTGGGGAGGGGCACCTGAAGTGCATGGCACTTGATAGACTGCTGGGTAGCCGCACAGCTTAAAGGGAACTTAGTTACAGACCTGTCTGCCCATGTCCTTCCTGCCCCACCTCCACCTTTGGCTCCTCATCTAGTCAACCCACTGCATTTTAGTCAGGGTGCCACGCCAGCCATTGCAAGAAAAGTCCTGCAGCTCCATACTGGAGCATGCTCAGTGCAGATGGAATCTTTGGAAAATTTAGCTTTCCAACTCTAACAAGTCTCTACTGAGCATGTGTCAACTGAAGTTTTCATGGGGGCAGCAAAGGGCACATTCCTGATATCAGGCCACTCTCCCTCCCCTGCCTAATGTCAAGCCTCTGTTCCAAAGCACGGAGGCTCTAGAGCTTTTTAATTAAACGGTAAGAATATTTCAATATGGGCAAAACAATATATTTTCCCCTCACCTCATTCTAAGAAACTGCTGAGCACTTTTAGCTGAAATTAAAAAAAAAAAAAATGCAGCCTGAAGCAGACACAAGGCATGGAAAATTTCATGCCAAGTGATTGAGCAACATTAACTTTAGGCATAGTTACCCGCACTGCCTATAATAATGACTCCAGGTAACAGCAGAGTCCCTTCACCACATTTGTTGGAGACACCTTGCTCAAAAATGAAAGATTTGAGACAAGATGGTAATTGGGAAGAGTATTAGTGTCAAGAGAGGGTTTCTTGAGAAGAGTCTGAAAGTGGCTCACGTAATGGAAGCTTCTACCTTGTCTTCCTACTGGAGATGTTGACATTTTGCTTGCGTACAATTTTTGCATAATGACTCTTGTAGATCTGAGAAAATATGGCATGGAGAATTGTTTTGTAGTGACATAAGGCATTCAGACATGGAAAAGGAGCGTGCTCTGATAGATGTATGGGTAGATAGCGATTCTGCCTAGCTTTCATATTAAGTGCAGCCTGATTTATAGGAATTCAGTATATGACTGATAGGCATCTGGTATCAGTCAACACTGCTGGCCTACAAGAAAATAGAATAACGTTTCCTGTGTTTCATTTCTCTTTCCCTACTGCTCTTTATAAAGATTCTGTGATAGAAAGGCAGTTCCTTCATGGTGAAACTGCAGAAAAGCCAAAGCTCAGACTGTCATGTTGCATGGAAATCTATCTAATCCTAAAAATATCTTTATAGAATTGGCGCATGTAGCCCAGTGCTATTTTACACAGATGTTTGCGGTTTTTCTGTTAGTGAAACTGAATAAATTACTTATATCATTGTATCATGTTTATGTTCTATCTGCACCAGCAGACAGTTATATATGGAAATTTGGTACAAATTTAAAAAATCTTTATATGTATGTACATATACAAAGTATGTAGCACATCTGTGGAGGTGACAGCTATGTGACAAATTGGAAAGCCATGTGACAAATTCATTTAGCATACATCCTTGATAGCCTGAACTATCTTAGTCCACAAATGCATCCACAGATTCCTAGGATGCTTCAAATGACCGCTATATTATTTTAAAAGGGAACTCCCTGCAGAACTGTTTCCATCTGTAACCCTTACTCATATATCAGGATTGGCATATATCAGGATGGGCATAGAGTTTTTGTGAGAGTCCTGGGGGTTGTTTGTTTAGAGGGGCTCTCAGTGGAGGTTGGCTTGTAGCTTGAGTTGCTATAAATTTTTTGTAACTTATGTAAAAAGTGCCTAGAGCTTTGGTCACCTTTTACAATATATTTTACAAATCAAAATAAATGTGTGTGCATGTGTATAACCATTGAACAATGCAGAGATCATTCCTAGAGGGACTATCCATAACAATGGTTACTGTAGAAGTGGGTTAGTTAAAAGTCAGTTGTATACTGTAAAATTTCGTAGATGTACACTGGTTGCATTTACTTAATTATTCTTGGTATTAATATAAGTAAAAGTTCTTCCATGAAATACTCTGACCTTCTCAATCCATTTGAACCTTAGTCTGTTTCAGTGTAATGTTCTGAAGCTGGGAGAGATGCTTTTTGATTGGATTCCGTAATCCCATGAGGGATTACACCATTGTCTGATTCAAAGTTTCCTGCTGTTGCTATATGTGTTATTTCACAGGAATGAGAAGTAATTCCCTGTCAGACTCTTGGGTAGAGATTGTTGCCAGGGAACATCATCCAGTGTTAGTGAGGCGTTCTTTCACTGCTGAAGTTAAGGCATTACATCTATTATAAACTCAGTTTTCAATATGTTTTTAAACTTGCCCTCAATTCACTTCAGCCGGAAGTTATATTTCCCAGGAGTAAATATTTATCTTTCCAAAACCAATTGCTGGTTAAAATCCTATGGCCATTTTAAAGTTGTGGTGCAGACAATTTTTGACATTCTAGACAGTTAACGTCTCCTTCAGAGCCCTTACATCTCTTCTCTAAAATCTTCTGAGTTTGCAGATCACTGATCCAATGGACAGTAATGAATCTATGTCAATCTAGCTACAGTATTAGTTCATGAAGTCTGCATACCAGAGACTCTCGAGACTGTTTTTGATGGTCAGTGTCACCACATGTATTGCATATCCTATCTCTAAATATGTCGATGGATACCTTTTTCAGTTGAAATATTTGAAAGCAATTGTCTCCTGGTCAAAGCAGTTGCTTAGGTTTTGTGTAGGGTAGATTTCATCTGCAGTGTGTAGCCAACCTAAGACATTCACAGCCACAGTATATTAGAATTAAATACTTTAGTTATGAGGATCAGAAAGAACTGAATAATATTGACAAATATTTACCGGTACTTATAATAATTTAAGTATCTTCCTAAAACTCTAAACTCATATATTATCTAGTTTAAAATTTCCATCTGACTAGTGTAATTATAAAACTACATGGTGCTGGAGGTTGGTGTGGTGGTGGGAGTAGATGGGTGGTGGTGATTTAGATTGTGGTAGCATGTAGAGAGGGACTCCAGTCGTAGTCCATGGCCTCACTGTGCTTAGCATTGCACAAACATGTTATAAAATGACTGTCTCTGCCTGGGGGACCCTACAATCGAAGTACATATTTACTAGTTATACATCCTAAAATAAGGTTAATCATGCTTAAGAGTTTAAACTGATCATTAAAGATTGCTAGGCATGCAGGAGGGGCTAAACCTTTCACTTAGCATTAGTTACTAGTTATTAGTCACTAGCAGATGCAGGATACCAGACTTGATTAAACCAATGGTCTGAGCCAGTATGGCAAGTACTGTGGTCCTCGATTTATGCTTGTTTTAAACTAAAAAGCAGAACTATGAAAATCTTTAGACAACATGGGGCATATCTACCCCATGAATGCTTGTAGCACAGTAGGTAGAAGCACTTTGTATGACTTTTCTAGTTTGATATTTCAATATAAATGTCCTTTTCTAATTGCATTTTTAGGTTGTACTGGTCAGCGGACATCTGGACAGCTGGGATGTTGGGCAAGGAGCCATGGATGATGGTGGTGGAGCATTTATATCCTGGGAAGCATTATCTCTTATTAAGGATCTTGGTAAATATTTATTTAAAGAAATGTTCTAATGTGTAAGACTTCCAAGACTCTCGGTGTAATTTTTTTTAAACTGAAGATAGTCATCAGTTCCACCATTCTGAGCACAAATATTCACCATCCAGAAAAATATTCCTAAAGATTTCCCTCTTATGCCACCTTCTTCAGAAAACTGAACAAATTAGTCACCTTCCCAAAACAAAAAAAAAAGAGTGCATAAAGAGTGCTTTGAACATTCATAGCCATTGCCAAAATGTAATGAAAGTTTGTAAATAAATGTATGTTAGAATAAGGACACTCTATGGGCTGTATATTGTTGGCTTGACAGCTCAAATAATTAGAATACAATTTTCTAATTGTGTATGCACCATTTAAGTGGGGGGGAGGGATACATTTTGAACAGTAAAACCTACAGTCCCGTCGCTGGTAAAGTGAAGGAACAACATTCATGGGGTCTGGCTGTGATTGTCCTGGACACTAAGCTTTGGGAAAGCAGTAAAAAATGGAGAAGGAACTATTGACAGTCCCCCAGAGAGAAACGTATAGTGTTTTACAGTGTTGTTGTAGCTGTGTCAATCCCAGGATATTAGAGAGACAAGGTGGGTGAAGTAATATCTTTTATTGGACCAACTTCTGTTGGTCAGAGAGACAAGCTCTTGAGCTACACAGAGCTCTTCCTCAGGTCTGGGAAAGGTACTTAGGCATTGTCTACACTATACAGTTTTGTTGACAAAATTCAGCTTTCATCGACAAAACAGAGGAGGTGAACACACTGCAATGCTCCTTCTGCCAACAAAACTCTCCTGCTTTGCCGACAAAATAAAACGAGAAGCATAGAGCTTTTTGCGGCAAAGTTATATTGACAAGTGTAGACACCGTGCTTGATGATGTCACTATAATCGGCCTCCATGAGGTGTCCCACAATGCTCATCCTGACCACTCTGGTCAGCAGTTTGAACTCCACTGCCCCACAGTCAGGTATGCAGGCATTGGCATGCCCCCCCCTTCCCCACTTAAAGGCCCAGGAATTTTTGAAATTCCACTTCCTGTTTGCACAGCATGGACAGCTCACATCGCATCTTCCCAGCTGACTGTGGCGGCTCCACACAGCAAACGCTCTCCCATTTGGAGCACACCGGAGTTATTGGATCTGCTGGCGCTGTGGGGAGAAGAGGCTGTGCAGTCCCAGCTCTGCTCCAGCCATAAGAACTTCGGTACCTACAGTCAGCTTTCTCTTGCTTGTTGGATAAGGGCTATGAACAGGACATGCGTCAGTGCCATGCGAACATAAAGAAGCTACCCACAGTGCACTGCTCTCTGTCGATGCTAGAGTACCAACTGTTGACATGCTCCGCCAACAGAAGAAGCGTTGTGTGAACATGTGCAAGCAATGTAATTATGTCAGTTTTTGATTGTCTGCTTAACTTGCCTCGACAAAACTCTGTAGCATAGGCAAAGCCTTAGTATCAGCTAAATGCAAGATCAAACAGATAGTTTAGCATAAGTAGTTCGCACATATTCTAAGGGACCATTCAAGGTGAAGTGTTAACACCTCTGTAGTCATAGGACAAAGAGGGGAGCGAGTGGTTACAGACTGTTGTAATAAGCCATAAATGTTCCAGAGAGAGTTTAATGGACAAGTGATGGTGATTAAAATTTTCGTGGAAATCTCTGAAGGATTTTGTCATCTGTCCGGAGGTATATCGCAGGTATATCATTGGTTTTGTGGTGCATTTGTCCAGAAATTCTTCTACAAGGTGGCCTACGAAGAGGTTGGCATATTGGGGAGCCATCCTAGTACAAAAGTGTTTGTTGTTGAGTGTACAGTTGTTGAGAGTGAGGATGAAATGGACGAGTTTGGTGATTTGTGGGGTGGATATCTGAGGGTTGTCCATTGTCTTTTAAATATTTGAGGCAGGCAGCGATGCTGTCATTGTGAGGGATGTTGCTGCATAGAGAAGTGACATCCATGGTGGCGAGGATAGGATGGTGTTCTGAGGGAGGTTGTTTATGTTGCAGAATTTGTGGAGGAAGTCAGTTGTGTCCTGGAGGAAGCTAGCCCTTTGTATGGTGACTGGTTTGAGGATGTGTGACGTGGGGTTCTCAACTCACTATTAGGATGGAGCCTCCTCTTAGCTGTTCTGGGGATTAGTGACGCTCCTTCCTGCGGTTGCACCCCATCTCTCTGCCTCTCTCTCTGTCTGCAGCCCCTCTTTCGCTCCAGGAACCACTGCTGCCTCTTTGTGACTTGCCCCTCTGGTCCGGTTACTCATAGGTTTCCCCTTCTGGGGTATAAAAGTCTCTTAAGAACAGATTCAGGCAGTCTTCCAATTTCCTGCCCAGCTGGTGCCACCAGTGGCAGGTGCAGGAACCTGGACCCACTGTCTACTCTGGGTTCCAGCTCAGGGACCCTCTAAGCAGCAGCCAAGGTCTGTTCCCTCCTGGACATTGCTGCCACTTTCCCTGAGCCTTTCCTACATGTCTAACGTCCTCCCTACTCTGGGTTTACCAGCCTTCAAACTCCTTCCTCCCAGGGAGTAACTATAGACTACCTGCTTCTGTGTAAGGGACTGAGGTGAACGTGGTCTGACTTAGCAGTCACAGCTGGGCTGAGGTCTGCCTACCAGGGATGGGAGTTGTCGGACAGAAGTTGGAGGAATTGCAAGGCCAGGTGCCATAAACAAGAGTGAGGACAGGGTCAAAGACTAGAGATCAGAGGCAGTACAAACTTAGAATTGAAAGGCAGGAATCAGGGTCAGAGTCAGGCTGGAGTCAGAGATTGGAGATCAGAGACAATACAGGGCTAGAATTGGGAGGCAGGAGTCTGGGTTGAAGTCAGGCTGAAGGGAGAGACCGGAGATCAGAAGACAAGGCAAAGTCTGGCACTGCAGCAAGCCAAGGTCTGTGTGGTTACCCAGACAACTTCTTGGGGTAACCCCTGGGGTTAAGTAAGGGCACTTGACCAATCAGAGGGCCGCAGGGTACTGTCACTCTGGGTCTTGTGGGCGGTACTTCCTGCAGTGCCTACTCTCCACAGTGCTCTCTGGATCTGGAGGCTGTCTACACAAACATCGCACACACAGATGGAATATATGCTGTCAGGAACAGTATCCCTGATGATGACACAGCACAACTGGTTGCTGAGCTCTGTGACTTTATCCTCATGCACAATTATTTCAAATTTGGTGACAATATATACCTCCAGACCAGCGGCACTGCTATGGGCACCCGCATGGCCCCACAATATGCCAACATTTTTATGGCTGACCTGGAACAACGCTTCCTCAGCTCTCGTCCACTCGTGCCCCTTCTTTACCTACGCTACATTGATGACATCTTCATCCCCTGGACCCATGGGAAGGAGACACTGGAAGAATTCCACTATGATTTCAACAGCTTCCACCCCACCATCAACCTCAGCCTGGACCAATCTACACGGGAGATCCACTTCTTAGACACCACGGTACAAATAAGTGATGGTCACATTAACACCACCCTATACCGAAAACCCACCGACCACTATGCCTACCTTCATGTCTCCAGCTTCCATCCCGGACACACCACACGATCCATCGTCTACAGCCAAACGCTGAGGTACAACCGCATTTGCTCCAACCCTTCAGACAGAGACCAACACCTACAAGATCTTCACCAAGCATTCTCAAAACTACGATACCGGCACGAGGAAATAAGGAAACAGATCAACAGAGCCAGACGTGTACCCAGAAGTCTCCTGCTGCAAGACAAGCCCAAGAAAGAAACCAACAGAACTCCACTGGCAATCACCTACAGTCCTCAACTAAAATCTCTCCAATGCATCATCAGTGATCTATAACCCATCCTGGACAATGATCCCTCGCTTTCACAGGCCTTGGGAGGCAGGCCAATCCTCACCCACAGACAACCCGCCAATCTTAAGCATATTCTCACCAGCAGCCACACAGCGCACCATAGTAACTCTAACTCAGAAACCAATCCATGCAACAAACCTCGATGCCAACTCTGCCCACATATCTACACCAGCGACACCATCACAGGACCTAACCAGATCAGCCACAACATCACCGGTTCATTCACCTGTTCATTCATGTCCACCAATGTAATATACGCCATCATGTGCCAACAATGTCCCTCTGCTATGTACATCGGCCAAACTGGACAGTCCCTACGTAAAAGGATAAATGGACACAAGTCAGATATTAGGAATGGCAATATACAAAAACCTGTAGGAGAACACTTCAGTCTCCCTGGACACACAATAGCAGATTTAAAGGTAGCCATCCTGCAGCAAAAAAACTTCAGGACCAGACTTCAAAGAGAAACTGCTGAGCTTCAGTTTATTTGTAAATTTGACACCATCAGCTCAGGATTAAACAAAGACTGTGAATGGCTAGCCAACTACAAAAGCAGTTTCTCCTCCCTTGGTGTTCACACCTCAACTGCTAGAAGAGGGCCTCATCCTCCCTGATTGAACTAACGTCGTTATCTCTAGACTGATTCTTGCCTACATATTTATACCTGCCTCTGGAAATTTCCACTACATGCATCTGATGAAGTGGGTATTCACCCACGAAAGCTTATGCTCCAATATGTCTGTTAGTCTATAAGGTGCCACAGAACGCTTTGTCGCTTTTTAGTGCTCCCTGGCTGTCCTGCATGGCCTTCCAGTGGCACTGCATGAATGTCAGACATCCCAGGCTCTGCAGATCTGGGTTATAGTCCCCGGGTTCTTACATTCTGTAGTTTCCAAACACATCTCCCTTTCCCCCAGGGAGTGACTGGAGCCTACTTCTCTGCTACCCCATCAGTTATCAGCTCCCAGACTTTGTAGAAGCCCCATCTGTTCCCTGACAGGTGGTCTTCTTTGTAATCAAGGCTCTCCACTCAGCCTCAGTCTTCTTCATTTGCTGCCTAATTGGGTGATTGGGCCCACCTGACCTAATTTAGGCCTATCAGGACTAGTATGTGGAGTACATCCCATCACAGAATGGTTTCTATGAGTCCCAGTATTCCTTCAGTAAGAATATTATGGCCCGATATAATAGGTCTGCTTGAGTTCCCTTGTCTGTGTATCTTGGGAAGTATGTAGAAGGTCCCTGGGGTGGGCTCATGGGGGATGAGGTAGTAGAGTTTCTCCTGGAATTGTTTGGGGAAGGATTTGGTGATAACCTTAAATTCCTGGGTAAATTGTGGTGTGGGGTCTTCTTTGAGTTCTTTATAGTAGGTGGTGTTGGAGACTTGTCGGTTGGCCTCATTCATGCCATCATCGTGGTTGAGGATTATAATGGCGCCCCCTTTGTTTGCTGGTTTGATTGCTGTCCGATGGTTGGATTTCAGGGACTGTATAGCTGTCCTCCTGGGGATGGTTTTATTTTTTCAGCAGGAGAGAGCTCAGCAAAGAGCAGCTACACTGTATATCTTACAGCAGCAAGGCTTTAGCAGCACAGCTGTGCCACTGTAAGCTGCTCAGTGTAGACATAGCCTGACTTTCTTAAGCACCTTTCCCAAACCTCAGGCAGGGCTCTGTGTAGCTCGAAAGCTTGTCTCCGTAGCAGCAGAAATTGGTCCAATAAAAGATATTATCTCGCCCACCTTGTAACCCTATAGAGCTGTCATTTTAAAAAGATGGTGTTTCTGTGCTTTGAAAACTGTGACATTCCGCTACAACAGAAGTTCTGAGTGCAAAGAAAAGGAAATTATTAAAGTAGCCGTGCCCATGGGTACTCATCCGAAAAAGTGACTCCAAAATGGTGTCTGTAGTTCCACAATTCAAGATGCTTTAAAACAAAACAAACCCCCCTTTGCTGAAATGCCCTTGCACTACTTCAATCAGGTTCAGTCTCAGAACTGTTGGAAATGTGTTTGTTGTCATATTCAGAAAGTGTTGCTTAGTTTTATGTATGTGCCTCACTATCAAAATGATGGTACTTTAGGATTCCCTCAAAGTTAGCCCATAAAAGGTCTTTAATATCACAACTGTGAAAACTGGCTTGTGTAAAACACTTCTGCATTTTGGCCCCAATTCAGCAGAGAACTTAAGCATCTTCTACCATTTTTATTTAGGTGTCTAAGTCCCAAGTTAAGCGTATGCTTAAGTGCTTACTTATCTGGGGCTCTAACCCATCAGATTCTGTACACTTTCTATATAGTGGAGCTTTAAGTAATTTTTAAAGAGTGCAGTGAACAAATGACCCATTATTTGTGAGTAACTGGCCACAGTTGTCTTCACAACTTCCTATTTCTATGCTCAATGGTACACACACAAAGTAGGTGATAGTTCCAAATCATCTCAATGTTTGTTTAAAAATAAAACCAGCCCCCGTGATCCTCAACTATGGCTCAGTTTAACCTCCAGCCTTGCCTGTGAGGCTTTTAATGTTCCACAGTTCTAATTACAAGAGTATGTATATTTGAAAAGCTCATCACTCCATGCTGAGCTCTTTATGGGGGAGAAGGATGTTAAGTGTTCTGTTATGCTAGTAGCCACTCAGATACTACAACGATGACAAGTGCCAGACACTTCTATAAATAAATAAATGCATCTTTCATTTTGCTTATTTGAAACTCTTCTCTCTTGTTTTCCTGGCCGCAGAATGAGTAGATTTAAATAAAGTAAAGTCTGTGACTAAAAGTAATTTAGCTTGTGGCTTTTGGGATTTTTTTGTTTTCGATTTTGTTTTTTGGGGAGAAGGAAGGGTAAAATCATTTTCAGTTTTTCTATGGGGGAATTCTTAGTTGCTTTCAAATTGTTTTTTGTCTTCTTTTGTATGATTCTTGAAAAATCACGTATAGTTCCCCCCCCCCCAAAAAAAGTTTCTTATTTGCTGACTTTGCCCTTCAGAGTGTACTGTTTTGTATCTGCTAAGGGCAAGTTCTTAGTGATGTCGTATAACTTTTGTTCAGTGGGTTTCCTTTAATGCAAGAATGAAATGCATTGCTCACTCCTTGTTGAAATATTTGATTTCCTCGGGTAGTAGGTTGGGTGGCCTATATGTTTACTGTAAAACCTGTGGCAAAGTCCTATTTTTCTCATCTGGGAATTATTAGAGTCTTTGCTGGTGACCTCTATTCTGGTTTGCCGTTACATAAGTTCTTGTTACACCAACACAGTGTGCATTTGATCTTCCCATGATGGTTTGTTAATGCAAGATTTACAAATTCAGATGCACAGAACAGAATATTCCACAATAAATGACAGCAAAATTCTATATGCATAAATTATGTGACAAATAAATTAGTGAACCAAGCTGAGTTTTGTTTAGAATGAAACACACAGAATATGGTTTAAATTTGGGGCTAGCTATAGAACAGTGAGTTCAAACACTGCGTTTTGAACTGTAAAGACCTGGGCCTTCATATCCAGCTTGGATCCCAATGAAATGAGTTTGTGATCTTGGTCTAGTCCAGAGAGGACATAAAATCACTGCATAACTTGACTTGTCTGTGAGCACATGCATAAGTTCTATTGCTTACTGTGGGTCTCTTAATGTGCTGTCTCGGTTCTCTCTCTAGATATAGAAGGCTATATCTCAGCATTGCTTTGTTGGTTTTGGTAAATTATCATATGTATGAATATAAAAACTAGCTTTCCAATACCAATGGCAAAGTGAGACTGTTTTAAAGGGAGGTGAGCATTTTGGGTTATGAATTTTAGATTATATAATGGAGCTGTTACACGCTGTTGATTCTGTTAAAATGAGGCACTTTCATTTACTCTATTACAAAGTTGTTTGCATAATAACCACCATGTAGACTTTTCCATTGATCTAACTCTACCTAGTGTGACAGACCCAGACCAGTGGGGTACAGGAGTCTGGTAGAGGGCAAATATACTGGTCACTGGATGAGTAATTTTCTGTTCCCTGAGTGACCAGAGCAGGGGCTGCACTAGAGTAATCAAGAACCTGCTAGAACCAGTTAAGGTAGGCAGGCTAATTAGGACACCTGGGGCCAATTAAGAAGAAGCTGCTAGAATCAATTAAGGCAGGCTAATCAGGGCACCTGGGTTTTAAAAAGGAGCTCACTTCAGTTTGTGGTGTGAGTGTGAGGAGCTGGGAGCAAGAGGTGCAAGGAGCTGAGAGTGAGAGGGTGTGCTGCTGGAGGACTGAGGAGCACAAGTGTTATCAGACACCAGGAGGAAGGTCCTGTGGTGAGAATAAGGAAGGTGTTTGGAGGAGGCCCTGGGGAAGTAGCCCAGGGAGTTGTAGCTGTCATGCAGCTGTTACAGGAGGCACAATAGACAGCTGCAGTCCACAGGGCCCTGGGCTGGAACCCGGAGTAGAGGGCGGGACCAGGTTCCCCCCAAACCTGCCAATTGACCTGGACTGTGGGTTCTTCCAGAGGGGAAGGTCTCTGGGCTGTTCCCCAATCCACATGGTGAATCTCTGAGGCAAGAAAATCCGCCAATAAGCGCAGGACCCACCAAGATAGAGGAGGAACTTTGTCACACTAGCCATGATACAGTTGTGGTCTTGCATTTGCTGTTGTCACTAATTATATGTGCTACCTACAGGAAGGGTTTGTATTTATAAAGAAATTCTCTGCTGTTCATTGTGTGTATGTGTTTGGCTGATTTGCTTGTTAGCTCCAGGTAGGTCTTTTTATTTTTTGTTTGCTTTTTTTAGGGAAGGTGGAAGGACTGGTAAAACTGAAAAAGTTGAGTTACCAAATTCCTGGGGGTAAGATTTAAAAAAATGCTTAGGGAATGGCCAAAGGATCAGTGTAAAGTAGTTGTGAATCCACTGGCCTCACACAAATATTGAAAGAAAATTGTATCGGTTTGTGAACAATTTCCTAAATTTAAAAGAGGGCTAGCTTCGTAACAAAATAGTTGAGTGAGCTCTAAGTATGAGGTTAAGTGCTGTTTGTCATATCCTTGAAGCAGCTTTGAACTCTATATGCTTTCTGAAAGTATTTGCTGAGTAAACCAGGTATCTCTGCACCTCTTAATGAGCACCCATGAAATAATAACGTCTATCTGTTAGGTATTTTTATGGCCCCCATCACCACAGTATCTGAGTGCCTCACAACCTTCAATGTATTTATCCTCACAGCATCCTGTGCAGAAGAGCAGTGCTGTTATCCCCATTTCACAGATGGGGAGCTGAGGCACAGAGAGGCTAAGTGCTTCCGGCGTATAGAGGTTTCTCAACAGCCTATAGGGGTTTGTGTTTTAATGCATCTCAAATTTCACTTCAGCCTCCAGACGTGAGTAATTAAAGTTCTTCTTCGAGTGCTTGCTCATATCGATTCCAATTAGGTGTGCGCGCGCCGCATGCATGATCGTCGGAGAAATTTTCTATCCTAGCAACACCCGGTGGATCGGCTGTGGAGCCCCCTGCAGTGGCGCCTTCATGGCGCTGGATATATACTCCAGCTGACCCAGCGCCCCCTCAGTTCCTTCTTACCGCCCCGACAGTCGTTGGAACTGTGGAGCGCGGCATAGCTGTTCTCCACTCTCCCTAGCTTATCCTGTCAATTCTTGTAGATAGTTGTAGTTATAGTTGTTGTATAGTCTTTAGATAGTTATTCCTGTTCATTGTTAAATAGTTATAAATAGTTAGCGGGGGTTAAGGGGGCTTCTTCTCCCCCTTTTCCCCCCAGCGCATAGCCGGGCTCATGCCCAAGGATCCTGGCTTTAAGCCGTATGCGTCCTGTGCTAAGCCTATGCCAACAGGAGATCCTCACAACTCGTGTCTGAAGTGTCTAGGAGAGTCCCACCAGACAGATAAGTGCAAGATCTGTAAGGCTTTCAGACCAAGGACCAAAAAGGAGCAGGACTTTAGGCTTAGGCAGCTCCTCATGGAGGCGGCACTTAGCCCAGATCCTCCCTCAGCGCGCCAAGTTCCGGCACTGAGCGCCTCGGTGCGCAGCGCCCCTGCGGCACCGACCGGTACTACACCGCGAGCAGACGCGGATAAGGCCTCATGGCACCGGCCTCCTTCGGCACCGTGGCCATCACAAGGGCCCCGGCGCCATTCCCTGTCTCCGGGGCATAAGAAATCCCGCAAGATGTAGGGGACTGCTGTCCTGCAGACGCTGGCTCCCCCGGTACCAGTGGTAGAGCCGTGTCCAACTTTAGAGTGCTGGAAGTCGCAGATATCGGCTACACCGTTGACTCCGGCACCGGGGCCATTGAGTCCGGTGTGGACTGACTCACCACCTCGATCAGTGGTGGAGCCCTGTCTCCCGTCGACTCCGGAGACCTTTGCGACGGCAAAAGACCTTATCGCGCTCACGGAGCCGGCGCCATCTCAACCCGCGGCACCGCCCGCTCCTCACACAGTGCAATCCAGGGGCAAGCCTGCTCTGGTACGCCCGCCATCTCCAAGCGTGGACTCACGGCACCGCTCCAGGTCTCGGAGAAGGTCCCGACGCCGCTCGCAGTCCCGGTGCCGACTTTCACCCTGGCACTGGTCGTACTCGCGACCTAGGTCCTGTTCATGACACCAATCTACGTCTCGGCACCGTCAGAATCATCGGTACCGATCAGAGTCACGACGTAGTTCTCGGCACCGGTCCGAGCACCGCTCCAGTTCGAGGGGCCGCTTCCGCTACCACGTCTACAGGCAGTCATCCTCGTCTCAGTCCAGATCAGGGTCTCAGCACCGACATGGCTCACCAGCACCGCGCAGGGACCGCTCGCCTACGGACCGGCACTGATCGGCACCGTATCCCACCGAGCCCATTCAGCCGTGTTCGGCACCGCCTTGGCCTTAGAGATCCGCATCTCGCTCCTCCGACGGGGCTTCGTGATCAGCATATCCTCCTCAGGGTCGGGCTGCCGCTGACTTGGGTCACTGGCAGGAGGGGACAGAGGACCCTGCGCAGGACCCTACGCATTAGTCTTGCTGGACCCCGTGGGCGTATCACCAGGCGCAAGGGGCTCCACCATCAGCCTCTCGCTCGGCACGCTCTGAACCCAGAGTCCCGGAGGCCACCATCTCCCGCCCCTCCCCCAGGGGGCATGGAGGCTCCCGTGCCTACACCACCTCAGGCCATGGACCCCGGGGCAGGGGATCCTCCGCTTCAGGAACCCTTAGAACAGGACCCCTTTAGACCCCTTGCCCCCGGAGGCATCCTCCTCATCTTCCCCAGATGAGGCGGTGGTGGGCACAACAGCCTCGGGCCCACCCCCAATAGATCTTCGTGCCTACCAGGACCTATTACGTAGGGTGGCGTGTAATATGGACCTCCAGGCGGAGGAGATAGTAGAGGTGCAGGACCCGGTGGTGAGTATCCTGTCGGCTGATGCCCCATCCCGGGTGGCATTACCACTGATTCAGACGATTCAGGCTAATGCTACTACCATATGGCAAACCCCTGCCTCCATTCCACTCACAGCCAGAGGGGTAGAGAAGGAAGTACTTCGTCCCCTCCAAGGACAATGAGTACTTATATACCCATCCTCCACTGTGCTCACTGGTTGTGTCTTCGGTGAATGCAAGAGAGCGTCATGGCCAGCAGGCGGCAGCACCCAAATCGAAGGACGCTAAGTGATTCGATTTGTTCGGGCATAAGGTGTACTCGGCGGGGGGTCTGCAGCTCAGAGCCGCAAACCAACAGGCGCTCTTGAGCCTCTACAGTTACAACTCATGGAACTCCATGGGTAAATTCAAAGAGTTGGTTCCCCAGGACTCAAGGGAGGAGTTCGGGGCCTTAGTGGAGGAGGGTAAGAAGGTGGCTAGGACCTCCTTACAAGCCTCCTTGGACATAGCAGACTCGGCCGCCAGGACGCTAGCATCGGGCATCGCCATGTGACGCGTCTCCTGGCTCCAGGTTTCGGGCTTGCCGCCAGAACTGCAGCAGATCCTGCAGGATTTACCTTTCGAGGGCCAGGGGTTGTTCTCGGAGAAGACGGACTCTCAATTACAGAGCCTCAAGGACTCGAGAACCATCATGCACTCCCTGGGGATGCATGTCCCAGGGCTCCAGCGCAGACCCTTTAGGCCCCAGCCTCAAAGGTTC
This sequence comes from Trachemys scripta elegans, assembly GCF_013100865.1. Lineage (NCBI taxonomy): Eukaryota > Metazoa > Chordata > Testudines > Emydidae > Trachemys > Trachemys scripta. Next base: position 242,895,648 of record NC_048299.1, read on the forward strand.
TACCCTTCCCCGCCTCGTCCGAAACAGGACTTCGCCAGAAGGCGGGGACGAGGTGGTAGGCGAAGGTCGACCACCCCTCAACCCGGTCAGAACCAGGGTCCACCTTCGGGTCCTAGACAAAACTTTTGAAGGTGCGCTCGAGGACGGCGCCCCAGCCACTACCCAGGATCCATCTCCTTCCTTTCGGGATCGCCTCTCCCGTTTCTACCGCACTTGGTCCCTCATAATATCAGACTGTTGAGACCTTCACACGGTGGAGAGGGGATACGCTCTACAGTTTTCTTCGTTCCCCCCCTCTCAACCCCCCTCCCTGTCCCTCTTCAGGGACCCTTCTCACAAGCATCTCCTTATACAGGAGGTTTTTGGCCTCCTCTCTATGGGAGCCATAGAGGAGGTGCCACCAGAGTTAAGGGGCAGGGGGTTTTATTCCCGCTACTTCCTGATCCCCAAGTCAAAAGGGGGTCTGCGACCCATTTTAGACTTACGCAGACTCAACAAATTCATAGTAAAGTTGAAGTTCCGCATGGTCTCCTTGGAGACCATCATCCCTTCCCTGGATCCCGGAGACTGGTTCGCCACCCTCAACATGAAGGACGCATATTTTCACATAGCAATCTACCACACAGGCGCTTCCTTCGATTTGTAGTAAACAAGGTGCACTACCAATTTGCCGTCCTTCCCTTGGGCTTGTCCGCCGCTCTGAGAGTGTTCACAAAATGTATGGCTGTCGTTGCAGCACACCTTCGTCGGCAAAGGATACAGGTGTTCCCGTATCTAGACAATTGGCTGGTGCACAGCCGCACCAGGGAGCAAATTCAAGCCTACGTTCAGATAATACTACAAACATTCCACAAGTTAGGCATCCTACTCAACAAAGAGAAGTCCACTCTGGAGCCAACCCAGAGAATAGAGTTTATCGGGGCAGTCCTAGACTCCAGACTCGCCCAAGCTCTTCTACCAGACAATCAGTTTCACACCATCACAAGCATCATTCGAGGGCTCCAGGCCTTCCCGATTACCACAATAAGGATGTGCCTCGGCCTGTTGGGTCACATAGCCTCTTGTACTTACGTAACCAGGCATGCCAGACTTCGGCTTTGCCCACTTCAGGCCTGGGTATCATCAGTGTACCGTCCTTATCGGGACAACCTGAACATGGTGGTCACGGTTCCAAACTCGGTCTTGACCTCTCTCACCTGGTGGTTGGATCACAAGGCGGTTTGCGCAGGAGTGCCGTTTCACGCCCCACAACCCTCCCTGCGCCTGGTCACCGACGCTTCATCTCTAGGTTGGGCGCTCACCTCGGGGAGCACCATACCCAGGGCCTGTGGACCGCATCCCAACTAGCTCTGCACATCAATGTTCGAGAGCTGATGGCGGTGCGCCTAGCCTGTCAGGCATTTCTCGGTCTCCTACATGGCCGTTGCGTGTCAATCCTCACCGACAACACCACGGCCTTGTTCTACATCAACAAGCAAGGAGGAGCCTGATCGTCTTTCCTATGCCTAGAGGCTATCCGCCTGTGGGAGTTCTGCATTGTCCACTCGATACATCTCCCAGCATCGTTCCTCCCTGGAGTCCAGAACACGCTAGCGGACCGTCTCAGCAGGTCCTTCCAGACGCATGAGTGGTCGATTCGTCCAGACATCATCTATTCCGTCTTCCAGAGCTGGGGATTTCCCCAGGTCAACCTGTTCGCATCTCGAGCCAACAGGAAGTGCCACTCGTTCTGCTCCCTACAAGGGCGATCTCCAGGCTCCCTGTCGGACGCTTTCCTTCTAACGTGGAAGGACCAGCTGTTCTACGCTTTTCCTCCATTCCCACTGGTCCACAGGGTACTGCTCAAGCTACACAGAGACCAGGCACGTGTGATTCTAATCGCTCCAGCTTGGCCAAGACAGCACTGGTACACCACGCTTCTGGAGCGATCGGTTCAAACACCGATCATGCTTCCCCTGTGCCCAGATCTGATCTCTCAGGACCACGGCCGACTCTGTCACCCCGACCTGCAGTCGCTCCACCTCACGGCGTGGATGCTCCATGGCTGAATCAGACAGATGCAACAGATTCTGCAATGCTCGCATCCCGTGCAACAGATTCTGCTGGGAAGTAGAAAGCCCTCTACACGGACCACCTACTTAGCCAAATGGAAGCGTTTCTCCTGTTGGTGCAAGCAGCGAGCCACGCCCCCCTTGCAGGCGTCTATCCCCCTTGTGCTCGAATATCTCTTATCCCTGAAACAGCAGGGCTTGACGATATCTTCAATCAGGGTTCACCTGGCCACTATATCGGCATTCCACCCAGGAGGACCCGCTTCCTTGGTCTTCTCTAACCCAATGGTCGTCAGATTCCTTAAGGGCTTAGAGCGACTGTACCCACAGCAACGCCAACCCGTTCCGGCGTGGGATCTTAACCTGGTTCTCTCCAAGCTCACAGGGCCCCTGTTCAAGCCATTGGCTACCTGCTCACTCATGTACCTATCTTGGAAGACAGTCTTCCTTGTAGCCATCACTTCAGCATGGCATGTTTCTGAAATCAGGGCCCTTACGTCTGAGCCTACATATACAGTTTTCCATAAAGACAAGGTGCAGCTTCGCCCCCAGCCTGCCTTTCTTCCCAAGGTAGTTTCACCTTTTCATGTGAACCAGGATATATTTCTTCCGGTCTTCCATCCTAAGCCGCACGCTACCCGTCAAGACCAGCGTATGCACTCCTTGGATGTACGCAGAGCCCTGGCTTTCTATATTGAGCGTACAAAGCCGTTTAGGAAGTCGACACAACTCTTCGTTGCAGTGGCCGACCGGATGAAAGGCTTACCCGTCTCTCACAACATCCCTCCTCTTGGATTACGTCCTGCATTCGTGCCTGCTACAACCTGGCCGGTGTCCCGACGCCGCGCCTCACCACCCACTACACGAGGGCCTAAGCCTCCTCGACTGCCTTCCTGGCTCATGTCCCGATCCAGGATATTTGTAGAGCAGCGGTTTGGTCATCGGTACACACCTTCGCCGCTCACTATGCGCTAGTATTGCAGTCCAGAGACAATGCTGCATTCAGATCAGCTGTTTTACACACAGCGATGTCTCTCTCCGACCCCACCGCCTAGGTAAGGCTTGGTAGTCACCTAATTGGAATCGATATGAGCAAGCACTCGAAGAAGAAAAAACGGTTACTCACCTTTTGTAACTGTTGTTCTTCGAGAGGTGTTGCTCATATCCATTCCAAACCCGCCCCCCTTCCCCTCTGTCGGAGTAGCCGGCAAGAAGGAACTGAGGGGGCGCTGGGTCGGCTGGGGTATATATCAGCGCCATGAAGGCGCCACTCCAGGGGGCTCCACAGCCGACCCACCGGGTGTTGCTAGGGTAGAAAATTTCTCCGATGATTGTGCACGCGGCGCGTGCACACCTAATTGGAATGGATATGAGCAACACATCTCGAAGAACAACAGTTACAAAGGTGAGTAACCGTTTTTTATGAAAAGGTGCCAAAAACTTTAAAAATCACCCCTAAAGACTGTGCCAGTGAGTTTGGCAGGGACTAATTTCACATTGATGGTAATGTGCTGTTCTGTACTTTATGTAGCAAGGCTGTAAATTACGTTTGAAGGTAGACAAATACAAATTGCAGTTCTATTAATTTTATTTTATTACAATGATTGATGGCACTGGTAGGCTTTGAACTTGCTTAAAAATTGCAAATATATCAATAAAATGTGTTCAACTGATACTTATATATAGTGTGGCTATGGAACTAACGTTCAGCGTTTCATTTTAATGGTGGAAAACATGGATTTTTATGTGTTTTGTTTTTTAATTTATTTATTTTTTAAAATCAGAGAATTTGGGGGTTTTTATCATGGAAATCTAGGATCCCTGTGTATAAAGCTTGCATGCATTCACTGGCTGTGTGACCCACACAAACTTCACTGATGGGTGCAATATATATACGTGTGAGAGACCATGTGTACAATGAGAAATAGCACAGTTTCAGCAATTGGCTTAGCTGTAAATCAGGGGTGGGCAAACTTTTTGGCCCGAGGGCCACGTCGGGGAATAGAAATTGTATGGCAGGCCATGAATGCTCACAAAATTAGGGTTGGGGTGCAGGAGGGGGTGTGGGCTCTAGGGTGGGGCTGGGGATGAAGAGTTTGGGGTGTAGGAGGGTGCTCTGGGCTGGGACCAAGGGGTTCGGAGGTCAGGAAGGGGATCAGGGCTGGGGCAGGGGTGCAGGTTCCGGCTGGGGGTGCGGGCTCCAGGGTAGGGCTGGTGATGAGAGGTTTGGGGTTCAGGAGGGTGTTCCAGGCTAGGATAGAAAGGTTTGGAGAATGGGAGGGGCTGGGGCAGGGGGTTGGGGGGTGGGGAGAGGCTCGGGGGGTGCAGGCTCCGAGTGGCGCTTACCTCAAGCGGCTCCTGGAAGCAGTGGCATGTCCCTCTCCTGCTCCTACGCAGAGGCATGGCCAGGCGGCTCTGAACGCTGCCCCATTGACAGGCACCGCCCCTGCAGCTCCCATTGGAGCGCATAAGAGCCGGAGTGGGACCATGCTACGGCTTTCGGGAGCCGCGTGGTGTGGCCCCCAACCCTGCGCCCCGGCCGGAGCGCTGGAGCAGGGCTGAACCACATGGTGTGGCCCCCGGCCGGAGCGGGGACGAGCCATGTGGCGCGGCCCCCAACCCAGCGCCCTGGCCGGAGCGGGGACGAGCCGCATGGTGTGGCGCCCGACCCAGTGCCCTGGCTGGAGCGCCAGAGTGGGGCTGAACCACGTGGTGCGGCTCACAGGCCAGCTTAAAACAGCTCGCAGGCCGTAGTTTGCTCACCCCTGCTGTAAATGTTAACAAGGACAAACCATGGTCAGCACTGGTAAAACTAAACTCCTGTTTCCTAGTGTGGACAAAGCCAGAGAGAACTACACTTGAAAAGAATGTTTTAAAAACATCATGGGCATGAACTGCAAGGTTCTATCGATATTAAAATTTTTGGATCTCACAAGAATAAGAGTTGACAGTGTCCCTTTAAGACTTTTTAAAATTGTAATTGAAACTGTTTCCTGAATTATGGCCTTGACTAATGTGTCTGGAAAACTGTAAGTCAGGAAGTATTACATAAAATAGATTTCTGTTCCATTTGCTGTAGCCCATGTATCAATTCACATTTCTCTGTTCCATATTCGCTGGCTTAATACATGAGGACTGAAGCTATCTATTATAAAATGCTTCTTACTGAAGTAATTCCTTTTCTGTTAGTGCAATATTCTGGTTCATCTCGCATAATTTTAATTGAATGTCATTTTTAATTTACTTTTAAATTTTAAAATGTTCCTGCATTAATCATAATTGTGGATTTGCAGTAGTTTGCTGTATGAGAGGTAGGCTATCATGTTGTGAAACAAATTAAAGCAATGTTGTCATCTTTTACAATAGTTACTTTTTAATTAAAATATCTGCATCCTTGATATTACCTCCTTGTTCTGATAGACTCTCCCTCCAAAAGTTGCATCTTTTGGTATGTGACTGCTTTTTATATAAGGAGAAAGGTAACTTTTGAATCTGCTAAATAGAAAAAATATTTCCCTGTGCCGCTCTTACTTTAAGTGTGGAAAGTAACGTCATGCTTTCATTTTAACATCCAAGCTGAACTGCACATCTAGAAAATACCAGAGTATTTATGTCCCATGTTAGTACAACATACTAAAGGAATGATTATATTTGTGGTCCTGCCATAAAGTATATTGCTGCTTTGGTAAATTTAGGCAAACAGACCCCTATAAGCTTATTGTCCTTTCTCCTGTTGGCTTCCTCTTCACTGCAAACTCAAGTGTACTCACTAGCTTCAAGATAAAGAATGGCTATTTATGTTTTTAAAAAAAGTCTTAAAAGCTTGGTGCCAGAGGGAAATTCAGCCTTTTCCAAGTGCAAAACCCAGTGAAGCTACTGAAATGCAAAGAACCATTCAGAATGAGGTCACTGCATCATCTTGTTCTCATGCTGTTGTTTTTTAATTTATATATTTTCAGTGTAGCCTAGCCTAGCACTAGACAGGTGTCTGTGTCATCAAGAATGAGGGAAGATAAAGGCAGTGCGGACTGAGCATTACATCACTGATTTTCCAATCTACTTTTCCAAAACATAAAGTACGTCAGAGACAGAGCTGAGACTACTGTACTTTAACATCCAAGCCACATTTTGTAAAGTGTCGGAACGAGAGTGAGAGGACATGGTATTTTCTGCTCTACAAGACTTTTATAATGTTTTCCTGTATTTCTAATAATCTGCTGCTGAAAGAGAGGAAGGGATTCCCCAAATTAGATTACTCAAGCAGAAAAAAATTTGCTCAGAAACCTGGATCTTCCATAGGGGCAGGGAGGTGGCTGAAACAGCAGTTTGGTCTTTTATGTGTATTCTTTTACTTTGGGGATTTTGTTTTAAATGTACACTGGCTACTAATCTGGAAGAGAGAGTAATAGATTGTGTTTGAGGGTGTCAATTGTATTGCTGTTGAGGCACTGCACTAATCAGTTCTCTATTTAAAACCCCAGATTCAGGAGGGCACAACTACTCGGTATATTGTTTTGTAACACTCATTTAACCTGGCCCTGTAGTCACTGTACAAAGAGCACTTAAATAAGCATTAGCTTCAGCGACTCCATTGTCCTGGCTGTTCCCGCCATTTTCATTCAACGTCCTTCTCTTCAGGTGAGATCTCAGGGCTCTGTCCTTGGTTCCCTACTTCTCTTCCAATAGGCCTCCTCCCTAGGTGACCTCATTCACATGGCTTTAGCTATCCATCAGGGATGGATTACGGTTTTGTGGAGTCCTGGGCCAGAGCAAGTGGGGGCTTCTCCCCACCCTTCCGCCTGCAGTCTTCCCCCCTCTCCCCCCCAACCCCGGCACTGCTGCCAGGAAGAGGGGTCGGGGTGCAGGGGCTTGCTCTACTCCGCCACCCAGCACTCCTGCCAGGGAGTGCCAGGCAGACGGAGCAGGTCAGGGCCAGGGGTGCCCCATTTGGCTGGGGCCCCTGGGCACGGCCCTATTGGCCCAGTGGCTAATCCGCCACTGAGCATGATTACAGATTACTCACAAATCAACTGCTTTGTCCTGTCCAGTCTTGAATCTCCAGCTGCCTCTCTAACATTTCTTCTTGGATATCCCATCACTTTCCTAAACTAAACATGTCAAAAGTAAGCTTCCTATGATTCCTTCCTAAACCCTCCCCTATCTCTGTTCCCCTTGTTCTCTATAACAAATGACAAATTCATGGTTCCCTCTCTATCTCTGCCTGCCACTCAGCTCACAGCCTTTGGAGTAATCTCAATTTCTCCTTGTCCTTCTCCTCCCACATTCACACTGTAACCAAATGCAGTTTCCTTTCCTCCTCAACATGACTTCTAAAATGCAACCCTCCCATTCTGTCTGTATTCCATGTACCTTTCTTATCTCATGTTCTGCCTCCTCCTTTCCCGCCTCTTTTCTGAAGTGTATCCAAAATGCTCAGCTGAAATAATCTTCCTGTCCTGTCACACTGACAGTGTAATTTCCTCTCTCTCACCAAACACACACATTATAATCCCTTCACTGGACTCTTCCCAAATCACATTTAAACTTTGTCCTCACTTCCAGAGCTCTCCCCAGCACTGCTTATATCTCAGTTTTCACTTCCTCCTTTTCTTCTTCTTCTTCTCCCCTAGATTCTGCCAACTACACCTTCGGTGGGGTTTTCCCACTCATGATTCTGTGCTTCTTTTCTAGTTAACCCATACGATTGCAACAGCCTCCCTTGTTAGACTCATAGACTCATAGACTTTAAGGTCAGAAGGGACCATTATGATCATCTGGTCTGACCCCCTGCATGCTGCAGGCCATAAAACCGTCCCTACCCCTTCCCTGGACTCTGCTGTTGAAGTCCCCAATCCTGTTTTAGGTGACTTCAATCGGCAGAAACCCTCCTGCTAGAGATCCCTGCCCCATGCTGCGGAGGAAGGCGAAAAACCTCCAGAGGCTCAGCCAATCTGCCCTGGAGGAAAATTCCTTCCCGACCCCAAATATGGCGATCAGTAAGACCCCGAGCATATAGGCAAGGGTCTCCAGCCTGACCCCTGTCAGCCATTATACAATTTACCTACCATTGCTTGGTTTTCCTTGACTACTATGTTTTACCATTAAACCATTCCCTCCATAAATTTATCTAACTTAATCTTAAAACCAGACAGGTCCGTCGCCCCCACCGTTTCCCTCGGAAGGCCGTTCCAATATTTCACCCCTCTGACGGTCAGAAACCTTCGTCTAATTTCAAGCCTGAACTTCCCCACGGCCAGTTTATATCCATTCGTTCTCGTATCCACATTAGTACTAAGCTGGAATAATTCTTCTCCCTCCCTCGTATTAATCCCTCTAATATATTTAGAATATCCAAGAATCCTCAGTCTCTTCCCTCTAACCATCTTTAGAATTCACTGCATCTTTGCTAGATTCCCGTCACTAATATCTGCTCCAATACTGTCTACTCTTTCTTTTGGGCCTGAACATTATGAAAATAAAATATAATAAAATAACCCAGACAAACAAAGCAAAAGCAGCAACAAATAAAGCAACTTGTATGATCTACTTTAAAAAACACACGCATGCCACATTTTCCAACCCAAAAAGCTATATTCCTTTCACATTTTTTAACTTATCTGGGATATTGGTATACCAAAGTTGGGCTTTAAAGGATAGGAATACGTAAATGTGTTTTTCCATGAAGTTCTTTCTCTTTTTAATGTTTTTAAATAACCCTTTACATTTCTCCCTTAATTTTGAAGAAAAAAATCTTTCTTTCTCCCACTAGCTAATTTTCTGCACAATTGTACAAAGAGACTTTTTAAATCAGAATGGGTGGGATTTCCAAAAACACCTAGGTTGCTTAGTTCTATTGACTGTCAATGGAAAGCTTCTGTTTTTGTTATTGGGTAAGGGCTTGCCATCCAAAAGAATTGTATATGTTGTATAACTTAGTTTAATATTGTCTATCTATTCTGCTAAATTTATCATTCAATCTAGTGAATGCTATTGCAATGTGAATAGATTTTTCTCTTAAAAGGGATAATTTCCGAGCCTTCCTGCACCTGAAATGAATTCTTAACTGGTTATGAGCAAGAGGTTTGTGTTCAACTTCAGATTCTAAACTCTTACCCAGGATCAAAGGATTCCTTTTTTAATGGGCCACTATCATTTGCCAACTATAAATAGGTAGGAACTTCCATCAGATGTGCATCAGGCACTTAATTTAAATTGTTGGTATTAGGCTGTTTGAATTAGAGGAATGGCACCATGTACAGCATATTTATTAATAGTGTTGAATCCTCGGCGCCATGTGTTTGGGAGAAAATAAATGGGCCCTCAAACTACTAGATACAAACCGTTAGACAAGGAGAACAGAGATGTCAACTCTGGGGAACAATAGAGTGATGATTGGGCACAGATGCAAATAGTATGCTGGTGTTAGAGAGACCGACTTTTTGCTATGTAAGATTATTATCTTGCTTAACTAATTCAAACCAGTGATGAGGGTAGTTTTTTGGATCTTACACCATTGTAAATGAGTAGAGTCAGGAGAAAAGTACTATGAAAACATCTCCTTATTAATATCACAGTGAGAACCCTTATAGGAAATCATATTTAGTGTACCATTTACCAGTGCCCGAACATACATTAGTAAGATTTGTGTATTTGGCACCTAATTCTGAGGCTTCTGTTAAACAAGCATGTAGCTGTACATTTCTTTTTGTGTTTTCTACACAAGAATTTAGATCTTCCTCTTGTATTGGCATCAGGCATTTTTCAAAGAAGTCTCAAGTTTCCTGTCAGGGCTTTAAATGCTAGTGTCACCCAGTGAATCTCTTGTGTCTAATGAAACCTGATCACCCTACAAACCTGAACAGCATAGAGGATGCAGTAAGGATTTAATGAGTAACAACAATGGAATGTGCTGTACAGGGCCATTTTGTATCTTGTTTCAGGTCCGTAAATGTACTTTATAAAAGCAGACTGTAGGCTACTAATGGGGAAAAAATGCTAAATTTGGCCAAACTTGAAGCTGGTGTAGGCAAGTGCAGCTCCATGGAAATTTCTGTAACAAATACAGCAGTAGCTTAAACAGTGGGATAAGTGGTCATGTAGTGTAATTTGCACCAGTTTGGTATTCAGTGGGGACTCAAGTGTTCCATTTAGGCTGAGCCTTTTGGCAGTGGTGGAGCTGCAGTGCCCCAGAGGGAGCCCTGGGAGACATCCCTTCCAGAGTTCCCAGGCACACTGTCTGTACATCTGCTGCTATGCTTTTTTATTAGGTGCAGCTGGCTTCCTCCTGTGATTCTGCCTGGCCCTTATGTTCGCTGGGCAAGAGAGGGAGAAAGATCAATATGCTCTCCCCACCAATGGAATGAACTCACATAAGGGGCAAGCGCAGGATCTGACCCAAGGTGTGCAAAACGAATGTAGCACATAGGTGAAAACGCCAGAAGGGATGGGGCTAAAGCAGTAATAGCAACTAACAGGATGGTATAAGATAAAGGGCTTTTCCTGCCTTTTGCCCCTTCATTTTACACACCCACTGAATACTGTATCAATGCAACTTACATTACTTTACCTCTTACATCCACTTACAACAGTTCTTCAACCTACTTGCATACCTCGTGTGACTTACACCATCATTTAAATTGCCTTTAAATATGGCCCAGTGTTATGGACTTTAAAGAAATTGATCCTTTTTTCCATATGAAGGCAGAATAATTTTGACATTTTGAATGTGAATACAACCTTTTAAACTGTATTATGAATTCTCCAAAAGAACTTCTCTATCTATCAGACCCTATTTTTGTTAGACTCGACTGTACTATTAATTGCTAACCTTCCATATGAATAGTTGGTTTACATTTCTAACCTGTGGTGGGAAAGTATTTACTTTAGGGAATTTAGTACTTTGCACTATTGATCTCAATCTTTCATACACACACACAAAGTTTAAATAACATTAAGTTGTGACACAACCTAGCAAGAACCAGGAATTCAAACATAAAGTTTGATGCATTTTGACTAAGGGTATGTCTACACTACAAGAGTAGTTCGATTTTACTTAAAGTGAATTTGTGGAACCGATATTACAAATTCAAACGTGTGTATCCACACTAAGGACAGTAATTTGACTTTGTGAATCCACACTAATGGGGCAAGCGTTGACATTGGAAGCGATGCACTGTGGGTAGCTATCCCACAGTTCCTGCAGTCCCCGCTGCCCATTGGAATTCTGGGTCGAGCCCCCAGTGCCTGTTGGGGCAAAAAATGTGTCGAGGGTGGTTTTGGATAACTGTCGTCATTCAACCCTCACTCCCGCCCTCCCTCCGTGAAAGCGCCCGCGGGCAATCAGTTCACTCACTTTTCTGGTGATTGACAGCGCAGACGCCACAGCACCGCGAGCATGGAGCCCGCTGCGATCATCGCTGCAGTTATGGCCGTTGTCAAACCTCGCACCTTATCATGCACCTTTTTCAGAGGCAGATGCTGAGAAATCGGGCGAGGAGGCTACAGCAGCGCGGTGAGGACATTAAGTCTGAGAGGGGCACAGACCTCTCACAAAGCACAGGACCCCGTGCCTTGAACATCAGGGTGGCAATGGGTCATGTTGATGCTGTGGAAAGGCGATTCTGGGCCCGGGAAACAAGCACAGACTGGTGGGACCGCATAGTGCTGCAGGTCTGAGATGAATCACAATGGCTGCGAAACTTTCGGATGCGTATGGGAACTTTCCTGGAACTTTGTGAGTTGCTGTCCCCTGCCCTGAAGCGCAAGGACACCCGGATGCGAGCAGCCCTGACTGTCCAGAAGCGAGTGGCCATAGCCCTCTGGAAGCTTGCAATGCCAGACAGCTACCGGTCAGTCGCGAATCAATTTGGAGTGGGCAAATCTACCGTGGGGGTTGCTGTGATGCAAGTAGCCAACGCAATCATTGATGTACTGCTGTCAAAGGTAGTGACCCTGGGAAACGTGCAGGTAATCATAGATGGCTTCGCTGCGATGGGATTCCCAAACTGCGGTGGGCCTATAAATGGAACTCCCATCCCTATCCTGGGACCGGACCACCAGGCCAGCCAGTACATTAACCGAAAGGGCTACTTTTCAATGGTGCTGCAAGCACTAGTGGACCATAGGGGACATCAACGTTGGATGGCCGGGCAAGGTTCATGATGCTCGCGTTTTCAGGAACTCTGATCTGTTTAGACGGCTGCAGGAAGGTATTTACTTCCCGGACCACAAAATAACTATTGGGGATGTGGAGATGCCTATAGTGATCCTCGGGGACCCAGCCTACCCACTAATGCCCTGGCTCATGAAGCCCTATACAGGCGCCCTGGACAGTGAAAAAGAACTCTTCAACTACCAGCTGAGCAAGTGCAGAATGGTGGTGGAGTGTGCTTTTGGACGTCTCAAGGGGAGATGGAGAAGCTTATTGACTCGCTCCGATCTCAGCGAAACCAATATCCCCATTGTTATTGCAGCTTGCTGTGTGCTCCACAATCTGTGTGAGAGCAAGGGGGAGACATTTATGGCGGGGTGGGAAGTTGAGGCAAATCGCCTGGCTGATTACGCCCAACCAGACACCCGGGCGATTAGAAGAGCCCAGCGGGACGTGCTGTGCATCCGGGAAGCTTTGAAAGCTAGGTTCCAGAGTGACCAGTGACTATTACATTTTTTTAAACAGAAGCAGAACCTGCCCCCGTGTATTTACCCAGTCAATGTTGACTATCCTCTCCAGTTACCAACCCTCTTACCCCCCCTTCCAACACACCTTTAAAAATAAAATAAATGAAACTTTGTTCATTAACACAGTTTTCTTTATTAAGGATTTCGCGGTAAAGGGTTGAAACTGGGACGCAGACTGTGGTGGGGAGCGGGTGTAGTGATGGAAAGGACGCTTCTAAACTCGAGGAATGACAGGCTCCTGCTCCTAGAGCGGTCCACAGTGGTGGACTGGTTGTTTCAATGGAGCCTGCCACCCCACCTTTTCGGGACTCTGTGTGTGGGGGCTATGTGACTTTGTGGCGGGGGAGGGCTGTTACAGATCCCCTGCTGCGTGGCTCTGTCATCCAGGCTAAGGACCGCTGCATAAGATCTGTAACCACCCTCCCCCACCACAAACTCACATAGCCCCCACACACAGTACATGAAAACCACCTCCCAGACTGACCAGTGTGCCTAGTGACTGCAATGTGTGTGTGACCTTCTGCTGAACCTGCCCCCGTGTCTGTACCCTGGTAAAGGTGACTGTTCTCTCCAATTACCAACCCCTTTCCCCCCCTTCAAACAAACTGTCCTCTAAAAGAACATGACAGAAACAGTAATTAACAAACGTATTTTTTATTAAGAACTACACAGTTAGGGGATGAAACTGGGACGGGGGCTTGGGTGAGGTGCATTTGGAGGGAAGGAAAGGACGTATCAAATCTTTGGGAATGAGAGCCTTCTGCAATTTGAGCAGTCTGCAGGGGTGGAGTGACTGTTTTCACGGCCCCTGCTACCCTTCCTTCTTGGGACTTTGGGTGAGGGGGAGATGGGACTTTGTGGCGGGGGAGGGCAGTTAGAGATAGAATGCAGCAGGGCTCTGTCCTGCAGAACATCTACAGGTGATCGCTGTGTGATCGCTGGTATTGCGACATGTTGTCCCTCCACTGGGTCTGCTGTGCTGCCTCGGCTCGGGAACAGACCATAAGTTCTGAACTCTGCCCCTGTCCCACCCCCATCGTGGCTGTCCCCAGGAAAGATACCTACATGCTGCCGGCGAACCACTCAGCAGGAACGGTTCGCCTCCCTGCCCCCACTGCATGGCTGTAAACCGCCGGTTACAGTTATTTAAAGGAACAGGAAATCAGTCCCCGTACTAAAATTCCTCTAATTCAAAGCAGGTCACTGTGAGTGATATCACTCTGATGAGGATTACGGAGACAGAGAAAGACCGCATGCTGCGTGAATGCCAGCAAACACCAGGGCTGTATGCCGCCATGCTTTGCCAGGCAATGATACCAGAGTACCTGCTGCTAGCCTGGCACGGAAAAGTTTCCTACCATGGAGGAGGCAATAAGGCCACTCTCCCCAGGAACCTGATGCAAAGGCTTTCACATTACCTCCAGGAGAGCTTCGTGGAGATGTCCCAGGAGGATTTCTACTCTATCCCCAGACATGTTAACAGACTTTTCCAGTAGCTGCACTGGCAAGGACTAAAAAGTTAAGCGCCTAGGGCAAACTAATCATTAAAAACCCATTGCTAACATACCAGGCCTATTCTATTCAAAATAAATGTTTAAAACACTTACCTACTGATCCTTCCCCTGATTCACGGTCCAGGTTACTGCCTTGGGAGGGTTGGTAGGGGATCTCCGTGAGGGTGATGAAGAGATCCTGGCTGTCGGGGAAATCAGCGTTGAAAGCGCTGTCGACTGCCTCGTCCTCCTCATCTCCTTCCTCATCTTCCCCATCTGCGAACAGCTCCGAAGAAGCGGCCGTCGACAATACCCCATCGTCAGAGTCCACGGACAGTGGTGGGGTAGTGGTGACGGCCACATCTAGAATGGAATGCAGTGCCTCGTAGAAACGGCATGTCTGGGGCTGGGATCCGGAGCGTCCGTTTGACTCTTTGGTCTTCTGGTACACTTGTCTCAGCTCCTGGATTTTCATGCGGCACTGTGTTGCATCCCGGCTGTATCCTCTCTCCGTCATGGCTTTTGAGATCTTCTCATAGATCTTCACATTCCGTCTTTTCGATCGCAGCTCCGAAAGCACGGACTCATCACCCCACACAGTGATCAGATCCAAGACTTCCTGATCAGTCCATGCTGGGGCCCTCTTTCTATTCTGCGATTGCATGGTCACCTCTGCTGGAGAGCTCTGCATCATTGTCAGTGCTGCTGAGCTCGCCACGATGTCCAAACAGGAAATGAGATTCAAACTGGCCAGACAGGAAAAGGAATTCAAATTTTCCCGGGGCTTTTCCTGTGTGGCTGGTCAGAGCATCCGAGCTCGGACTGCTGTCCAGAGCGTCAACAGAGTGGTGCACTGTGGGATAGCTCCCGGAGCTATTAGCGTTGAATTCCGTCCACACTAACCCCCTAATTCAACATGGCCATGTCGAATTTAGTGCTACTCCCCTTGTCGGGGAGGAGTACAGAAATCGATTTAAAGAGACCTCTATGTCGAAATAAATAGCTTCGTTGTGTGGACGGGTGTAGGATTAATTCGAATTAACGCTGCTAAATTTGACATAACCTCCTAGTGTAGACCAGGTCTTAGTCAATTATACTTTGGTTATGCAACATATATGGGCAGAGTTGCCATTGGTTTCAGTGGGATCAGGATTTTAGACATTGTATGTAAAACCCTGGACTCTAATATCAGTAGCACAACAAATTAACGACTTTGTGTGTCAGCATTAAATTTAATTTCTTTCTTTTTTGTGTTAGTGACTTGTAACCCAACTTTCTTTTAATTAATTTACTTTTGAGTTGTTTTTTGAGGGTGATAATCTCTGCTCAAAGTTAGCCTTGTTAATTTGATAAAGCCATAGCTTCATCAAGTTCTCGATCATCAAGCTTAATGTTTAACAAAGGTGGCCTAAAATATTTAAGTAACCTCTAGTCTAGCCAGTTCTGGAATGCATATTTACAGAGATGACAGTTAGTTTTGCTGCCATCTTACCACCAATATATGTCTCAGATATTCAGAATACCTTAGGAACTGATATAGTTCCAGCAATATTGGTAAGAGAAGTAGGACTGTTTTAGTGCATTGGGAATTAGAGAGCTTTTCCAACATTTAAAAATGTTTATACTCGCAAATAATATATTCCTGGTAATATGATGACCACTTTTAGTTGTGGTAAATACCCTTCTCTATCTATAACATGACCTTTGTTCACATCTCCTCCTTTCCCTTTTAAGTACACTCTGAAGTATAGAGTATACGTTTACCAGTATAAATGCCTGTGACTGATTTGCATATGTCTATATGTATCTGTATCAAACTACAAACTCATTTTGTTTTGTGAATGCCATTTTGATTGTAAGTGTATACTATGTCAATTTTTTTGCCTTTTACCATCCATCTTCTGCTGAAACCTCCAGGGAGGTGTCTGGAGAGATTCTTGTGCCTAGCAGAAGGCTAAGAATGCATAGCTATCAAGGGCCATTAACCTGGAGTGTCCCCCATTCAAATACAAGCACCATAAGACAATGAGCTAGCAGCCTCCCGTGCAACCATTCAACAAAGTGAGCTTGTAACCACTGAGGAGAGTCATCTGACAAGGGCAGAGGCAGGGGGTGGGGGAGGACTGGAAATTTATAAAAGGGAGGTGCTCTCGTTGGCCATTTTAGAAAGGGGAGAAGACTAAGACCAGACGCAGACATGGCTGAGAAGGAGGAGAAGATATATCCTGAATCCCCGGAAGAGAGACTAACTAAATCCCACATGGCTGTTGGAGAAACTGAGGCAGGAATTTGTGCGCAGGTTTTGTTGTTTTTCCATAGACCTGTATGGCTCTTTTGCTATCTAAGAGTAAATTATATGTGTGTTTAGACATTCCTCTGCAAAGTCATTGTATTACTTGCTTTTACTGTGATGTAGCCTCTGAAGAGGGAAACAGTAAACCAGAGGGTCCACAGCTTGGGTGGAACTCTGTGAAGGTGTAGCAGCTACAGGGAGGCTTGGGGCAAGAGCACTAGTTTCAAGGTCTAGGCAAGTGGACTGCCAAGAAGTGTGTCTGTACCTGGGATGTGTGCCTAGAGGCCCAGCACATAAACTCTGTTCAGCCCCTGCAAACTCGGAGCACATCGAATCCGTGGTGCATTTTCACCTGGGGAACTGATCGAGGGTTGTGATAACATGTATGGAGTAATAATAAGCACATCAAGGTATATAATGCATCCAGGTGCAACTCAAGATTAACAAATGGTGCATACATATATGTCTCTATATTGCTAGCAATGAACTTTTCAATTAATTATGGCATAAACACTACTATTAATGCATTTGGTTGCAGTATCCGAAGCCACTCAGATCAAAGATAATCTTATAAAACTAACTTTTGTGAATATCCAGCAAACACTTGTGATTACAGGGCAGGTTTGTAATGGTGCTCATGCACTCATTTGGTTTGGGTATTTGATATTATCTCTGATCTTGTTCCCACTAAAGTTGGTGGATGCTTTAGGATTGCTTAAGTGAGATAAGAGAACATGATATCAGTAAGGATTACATCTTACATTAGTGATACTGCAGTGTTTGGGGGTTATTACAGTAAAGTACTGTACAATGGAAGGATGCTGAGGAATGCCGACTAACTGCATTGGCATCTAGGATGTAATAGGACAGAAGTGGTGCCATGAGACTCACATGCACGCCTACCTCCAGTCCAATGTTCCCTCTAATTTTTTAACATCCACGTGTGGAATGAATTTGCACCATGTGCACCAATATGGAGGTGATGTATGGTGGGGGTGGGGCCAAAGGGTTCAGAGTGTGGGAGGGGGCTCAGGGCTAGGGCAGAGTATTGAGGTGTGGAGGGGTGAGGGCTCTGGGGGTGTGGGCTCTGGGGTGGGGCCGGAGATGAGGGGCTTGGAGTGCGGAAGGGGGCTCAGGGCTAGGGCAGAGGATTGGGGTGTGGGGGGGGTGAGGGCTCTGGGGTGGGGCCAGGGTTGAAGGGTTTGGAGTGCAGGCTGCCCCAGGGCTGTGGTGGAGAGAGAGGACTCCCCCCAACACTCTCTCACCTCAGCAGCCTGAGGGAGAGCACCTCTCCCCACCGGGGCAGCTCTGGTGCCAGGGGAGAGGCACCTCTCCCTACCTGCGTGGATCTTGATAGCCTGCAGCACGGCTGCACAGCTTAGAGGGAACTTAGCTCCAGTCACCCTAAAAATGAGGTAGATTGTAATGGCTTTTAAAATTTATCCTGAGGGCCGGGCCCCTGTATTATTTCTCTTGCCCAGAGTGGGCAATGTGGGTATAGAAACTAGGGGGTAAAATAGGGTGAGCAGATAGCAAGTGTGAAAAATGGGGATGGGGGTGGGAGTAATAGGCACCTATATAAGAAAAAGCCCCAAATATCGGCACTGTCCCTATAAAATCAGGACATCTGGTCACCCTAGATAAAATACATTTTAGTGAAATTTTACCAAGCTAGTGTGGTAACTAGGTTCTGTGACAAGCATTTGCACAGTATGGGGCTATTCTCTTCTTACTCTCATTGGGGTAAATCAGGAACAACTCCTTCGAAACATGAGATCAGAATCAGGGCCTGTGTGTTTGAATGAAGTCAAGGGACTTGCTCAAAATGTGAGTAAATGAACACTTTTCCTAGTTAAAGGTGAGATTCCACATAGTGCAGTTCATTTTCTGCTGTATTGGAACCTGGCAGACTTTTGAATGAATCTGCTCCTAGAGAAGGATCTGTGGTTACCTTGGATGTGTTCTTAATTTTGCACGATTAAGAAAAGATTAATTATTACTTTGGGTGCCTTCCATCCTCTTTTGGACATCATCTTCCTCTTATCCACCCACATTCTCCCAGTGTTAGACAGCCTTATTTGAGTGCAGTACATCTCTCAGAATGAGGAATATTGACTTTGTATGGTTTGAACAAGTGTCAAGTTCCTCCACTTTCATTTGAATTGCATACTGGTATTAGATATACAGGGCATCCATAAGGGCACGATAGGATCATTGCATTAATAAATCAAGAAAATAATGTTATAACCAGCTGCAGATTGCAAGAGTGACCTATGTTGTGTTTATATAACATCTAAATAAAAAAATCTTATTTTTCTAGTGTCATCATTTAAAGTGTATATTCTATCATTTATCTAGGTGGAAAAGCTGAGACACATTTATTTTATTTATGCTTTTGTTCTTCTGTGTACTAAAGCAGTGATTGGCTTGAAGTTTGCCATACAATTCTCCATATAGTATACTCTAATCATCACAGAACATGGTTTTCTAGGCTAAATGACATTTTACCAATACTTTTACTAGATATTATGCCAAAAAAAAAAATCTCTTGCTGTTCTGGTGGATTATGCCTTATTAGGAAGCAGTGTTTTAAAACAAAACCCTTATTTAAGCCATAGTAAACTCGATTAAAAAGAATGTGCCTTAAACAAAAAATTTCCTTTTTAATAACATCAGGCACAGAGCAGTTTTCTTTGCAATTCTGCTAACTTGTGAATATATACCACAACAGTATGGGGGTGAGCCATTGGAGGGGTGCAGGTTTGAACATTGGTTCCATAACCACATGAAGATATTGACCAAACCCTTCCCTCCATGTAGTGCAACTTTAGGGGCAGCAGTGGCTACTACAAACCTCTGTGGTATAGCAGCAGCTGTGCCGGTGCTCCACGGCCTAGGGAGAGAGGGAAAATTCTGCTTTTACCTGTCAAGAGTTTCCCTTGCACAAAGCCCCTTTACATAGACTTTATGCAATGGACCAAGGCTTGGCCCTCAGTGTGTAGTATTTTGTGATGTGATAGTTAAATAAAAACAACCTTTCAAATATCTTCTCTAATTGTCACTTAAGTCTTAACCTTTAGCACCATTTGGAACATGACACACTCTCTTCTGATGTGGGTTTGGGGCCAGCACATGATTTATGTCTTAGAACAGCCTTTTTTATGAACCAAGCTGCTGCCACGTTTGGTTATTTTGTGGCCGTAGTCTTGCTAACTTCAATGCAATATCTATATTATTATCATAATATAACATTATTGGCCATCTGGCTGATTTGAAATAGGAAGGATACTAATCCTGTGTTGTAATTACTTAGAAGTGGAGCAGCAAACTGTTGGGATTGGGGGGGAGGGTTGTTTTTAAAAAACGAGCGTTCTGCTGCATTTAGGACAGGTGACTTGCATTTAGAAAATGTAGTTTTAATTACTGGATTCTATTGTTAGTACTTACTGAATTACAGAATAATGGGAAGTGTACGTTTTTCATATTTTGAATATTTCATATTTATTGTATTCCTGATTTCTTTCAGGTGGGGAAAAATGAGTGGTGGTGGTTATAATTAGTGACAGAGATGTTCATGACTACATTCCAATAACTTTTTCACAACTGGCTTCACCCTATGCCCATCTTTTCTTGACCATTCTTAAAAATTATACTGTATGGGAGCTCTAAGCATTTTTTTTAAAAAATGTTAAATGTTGATGCACAGAATAAATATACTTTTTCATGAACTAATTTACCAGATTTAATTAACATACAAAAGCCAGTAGGAGAACACTTCAATCTTCCAAGACATTCTATAACAGCTTTAAAAGTAGCTATACTTGAACAAAAAAACTTGAGAAACAGACTTCAAAGAGAAACAGCAGAACTAAAATTCATTTGCAAGTTTAACACCATTAATTTGGGCTTGAATAGGGACTGGGAATGGCTGGCTCATTACAAAAGCAGCTTTGCCTCTCCTGGAATTGACACCTCCTCATCTATTATTGGGAGTGGACTACATCCACCCTGATTGAATTGGCCCTGTCAGCACTGGATTCTCCACTTGTGAGGTAACTCCCGTCTCTTCATATGTCATTATATAATGCCTGCATCTGTAATTTTCACTCCATGCATCTGAAGAAGTGTTTTTTTTACCCACGAAAGCTTATGCCCAAACAAATCTGTTAGTCTTTAAGGTGCCACCGGACTCCTTGTTGTTAATTAACTGAATTAATTAACCATAACTCAAAAACCATAATTTATATCTGCCTGGATCTGTTACAGCAATAAACTCTTTTGCAGTGTAGACCCTACTTTTCTCCTTCGGCTGACATTGCTCTCACAGAATTGTCCTGCATTTGCCTTGCTTTAAAAAGCTTTGCTTATGCTCAACAGCTTGTTGTATGTAAGGATCTAAAGTACAGCTCTCTCTGCTATTTCATTCTTAGTAATGTATAATGAATAACAAAATTATATCCTACTGTCCTTTAGTACTTAAAACCCTTAGAGTTTCTCATACAAATCTAATAGCATATCTTCAATTAAGGTGAAGATAATGAGGATCCTTACCAGCAAGTCCACTGAAAGCAGTTTGATTAGTTGATTTACTTCAGGCATGGCAGGGGCAGTAGCACATATTGCCCTGTATGAGGCCTGGGTAAGGAAGTGACTGTGGAGCCTCTGTTGTTCAGGCCTGTAGAGATGGCTGTAACACACAGCAGCTTTCCCTGCTACCACACTAATAGTGACCCCAGCTATACATCTTCTACTCTTCAGCGCTCGCTTTTTGTTGAGGTCATAGAGCAGAGGTGGCTGTTTGATGGAAATTCATATGTAGCTGCCCTGGGGAAATGGAGGCCAACACAAGAATTGTTTAGACAAATAGAACATTTGGGACTAAAAGCCATATTTAATTTTGTATGTCCTAGGGCTCCGCCCCAAGAGAACTCTGCGGTTGGTGCTGTGGACTGCGGAAGAACCGGGAGGGGTGGGTGCTGAGCAGTACTACCAGTTACATAAGGTAAATAATGTAATAAAATAATCTGTTACAGTATTTGCTTTTTTGACTGAGAATACTAGATTTTCAAAATGTCAGACTCTTCGTCTAACTAAACGTATAGGGTCCAGTTCTGCCTGCAGATACGTAGATGTTGTCCAAGATATCCAAGATGTTGTTGTGAAATACTCTGTGTTTTAATATAGTCCTTTTAAAGAAAGGAAGTTCCATTCTCTTATGCTTAGCTTCCATTGGTTTGTTAATGTAACTCTCTGACTCAGACATTCATTTGGCTTGCAAAGGGGAAAAATGATAGGGACTTCTCATTTGAAGGTCAAAAGTTAAGGGGTATGATAAGCTCTGCGTGTACTTTACATGATCTACTATGCCACCTCACAAAGCTGTTATGAAGCAAATATTTCATAAGGATATCTGCTATGGGGTGAGCAATCCATACACATTGGCAATATTAATCCATTTAATTTACCCTTTACATTTCTGTTTCATTGTATGTTGTATAATCCACTGAAATGTAATGAATAAGCTAGTAAAGAGAGAACTCTCTTTGGAAGCACAGATATATAACATTTTAATGGTGAGTATGATCTAAAATGCTTTCTGCCAATTATTGTTTACTGTATGGGATCAAGGACATTTTAAATGCTATCACTAGCTATTTTTGATGATGCTAAGTAAAATTATAAAACTCTTTTTGAGGATTGGTATTTAGGAGGAAAATATCACATAATATTATTTCCATATTAGCTGTGCACAGTTGTCTCTTCAAAGGATTGCATGACCTGAAGGATAACTTCATAAAACTGTCCTGGAGCCAACAATTTTCAAAATATAAACATTTTGTAGGAAGCTAACCCTGTAATCATATAAGTAACTTCTGATTTTTATCTGTGTTTTGTGATCCCTTATTTGGTAGTAGTTAATCTCAACAAAACTTAAACCTGCAATGCAAAGCCAAGAAATTGATGAAGAAAAATGTGTTTAAAGTTTTTGTTCTACCATGACAGCAGTTTTTTTCAGAATACACGTCTTGCAATAAAATTCCTGGCAGTGTGTTTATGATGTTATTGTTGCCCCTTTTTTGAACCGAGTGCTAGTAGAATTTCAAGACTCCATTGATGTTCTAGTTGAAAGCAGAAATTAATGGAAGAATTCTGTCAACCTAGCAGTCCACCTCCTTGAGAGGTGATAAACTACAGCAATGGGAGAACCCCTCCCATTGACATAGTGAGTGAGTGTCTATACTGAAGTAGCATTTTAAGTTTAGACGTACCTTCAGTGTTCTCCCCCTTCCACCTGGCCACAATATCCTATGAAATCCTCCACCCACCTGGTGCTAGTTCCTGGGTGGACTTTATTAGGCTTTTCTTTAAATGTAGCCTCTTAACTGTCTCTAACAACTGTCTTAAATGGAGGAGTCAGTCACATATCTGTTTGAATGAGGTTTTAATTTAACCTATAACAAAGTTTCACCCATCTCATAACAATACTCCCCACCTCAGCTTTGCCCATCATCTCGATGATGCCTAAAATGGTGACCCCCCCCTCCAATAATCCATCCCAAACAGAAAGAAAAGAAATAATTTAACAAATTACTAATGATACACACTTAACTGTTACATATGTTCAATGTCTTTCTGTCAAGAAAGTTTTACATCACAAACAGAAAAAGATTGTATTCCTACCCAAACTTGTCTTTGGGGCTTTTCTCTCCTTGAACTTCCTTTAATTGTGCTCCTGAGGTATGTTGGTTGTTTCTGTGGAACTTGGTGGCTGTGACAGTTCCTGCTTTTTTCTGTTGGAGTGGGGAGACTCATTACGGTCACAACTTTCCCAGCCTCAGCATCCTCAGTTGTCAGATTCAGGGAGCAGCCATGCTGAAATCCTGTCCCTCTGATATCACCTTAGATGGCCTTTATGGATAGCTTTGGGTTTAGTCCTGGGACCCAACTGCATCCTTTGTTTATTTGCGTCACTACTGTATAGGGTTCCTCCCAAGGCTCCTCCCCTTCTTTTGCCTAGGATTGTGGAACCAGATAAGGTCCCCTCTTTTAAAAGTTTCCCCATTTGACCTTACATCATAGAGTCTCTTCATTTTATCAGGGGCTATCCAAAAATTTTTCCTAGCAAAGGTGTGAAGTTTTTCAGTTTTGTATTGTAGGGTTTCTGTGTAATCCAAATGGTTCAATTCCTTTTGTTCCTCTTCAGGAACTCCATACAAAAGCTTTGCTGGGTTCCTTGGCTCCTGCCCAAACATGAGGAGTTCTGGGGCACACTTTGTAATCTCATTGCTGTTCTATAAGCCATCAGAAAGAATGGGGTATGCTGGTTCCAGTCCCTTTGGTGCTGTTTTACAAAGGTTATCAGCTGAACCCCAAAGTCCTACTGAACCTTTTGTACCTCACCCCGGACCCTAAATCTGGTGAAGAATTAATTCACTAGAACTACTGCTACTGTCGCAGCCTCTTAATTTCCTATTAAGTAAGTCTCAGGCCATTTTGTGAAGTAGTCCATAGCTACCAGCAAATAATGTCTGCCTGCCTCTGTCTCAGGCAAGGGCCCAAGAACATGAATGGCAATGCACTCCATTGGTGCCCCCACAAGATACTGCTGCAAAGGGCTACTCCCAGTGCCCTTCTTTGCAATGTAAGCATCACATTTCCTGCACCACCTTTCTACATCCTCCCTGCACTTTACCCAATAGAAATTCTCCCTTAGCTTGGCTAAGGTTTTTGCAACCTCAAAATGTCCATCAGTTTTGATCTCATGACATAACCTCAGAACTTGTTTTTTCAATTATCAGAGGGGTAGCCGTGTTAGTCTGAATCTGTAAAAAGCAACAGAGGGTCCTGTGGCACCTTTGAGACTAACAGAAGTATTAGGAGCATAAGCTTTCGTGGGTAAAAACCTCACTTCTTCAGATGCAAGAGATTTCAATGTATCTGACAACCCGCTGGTACCTGTATCCATCACCCACTGGCTTCTACCATCTTCTGTACAATATTTCAACTTTAAATTCCAAGTTTTCCCACTGTGTCTAGAAACCTTTTATTGTGGTGTTGTGAGGGGACACTACATTCCAGGCTGGTTGCATTTGCCGGTTGATTTTCCACTCACACTGTATCCCTGTATGAGGATTCTTTCTTTGGGAAAGTTTTAATTGCTCAGGGGTCCATTCCTGCAACTCAATCCCCATTGTTCCAGGGATGAATTAAGGACATAGGCACTTTTGAAAAGTCAAGAAAGAGAACCACATCCATTCCCTTGAGCAACTAATTCCTTGCTCTCCTGCTTGGGGCAGTGTTTGCAATTAGCCTCCCACCAAGGCTGTTTGGACAAGGCATCAGCATTACCATGCTTATGACCTAACCACTGTCTGATTGTGAAATCCTAACCCTGCCATTATTCCAACCAACAGTCAAGGCTGTCCCTCAGGATTCCTGAATCTAATGAGCCATTGCAAGGAAGCCTGTCCTGTCCAGAAACTTCCTTCCATACAAGTAATGATGAACATTTTCTATAGCTGTAACCACTGCTAGGACTTCCTTTCTGGTGGTGCAGTAATTTCTCTCAGGAGACCTTAGATTTTTGCTATAGTAAGCTACCACCCTCTCAAGTCCCTTGTGTTGTGCCAATACTGCCCCCAAACTTTAGTTACTAGAATCTTTATCAAATATGAAAAGGGTTTTGAAACACAGGCCAAGACAGGAGCAGTCAGAGCCTTTTTTAACTCTCAAAATGCTACATCTTGCTCTGCTGACCACTGAAATGGTTTCCCTTTCTCACACAACCAATGCAGTATTTTGCAATATTGGCAAACCCACAAATGGACTTTCTGCAACAGGAGCAGAGGCCTATAAAACTCTGCACATCTGTGAGTGCCTGGGAAGTTGGCCAGCTTTGTACATCCTCAATTTTCTTTTTGTCAGTGAACATTCCCTCCTCACTGAGGTCGATTACCTTTTTTTGGAATACCTTACATTTCTTTGAGTTCAGTTTCAAATTGTCTGCCTTCAGCTTATCACAGGCCATTTGTAAATGTTTTAGTTCCTGTTCAAAGGTTTTAGCATGTACCAGGATATCATCTGAGTATAACAGGCTGAGAGGGGCATGCAACATAATACTGTCTCTGTTAGCCTCTCAAATGTGGCTGTTGCATTGCACAAGCCAAAAGCCATCACTTTAAGCCATAAACCTTGTCCTGCTGTGAAAGCAGTTTTTCCCCCTGTTGTTTGGATCCACCTCTACTTGCCAATACCCACTTTTAACATCCACTGTGAAAAACCAGACTGACACTGCTACAGCATCCCGGGTATCATCTGTTTGTGGTAATGGTTAAGAAACCTTTGAAGTGATTTCATTTAATTTTTTATAGTCCATACAGAATTGGGTGCTGCCATCCTTTTTCTTACCCACACATGGGTGAGCCCAGGAGCTGGTTGAAGGCTCAGTTATGCCTTCCTGATACATTTCCTCAATGGCCTGGAGTATCTCTTCCCTTTTTTGTTATTGGTAACTGCTGAGGTGGCTGTTTAATGGGTTGGTTTCCCACAGTATCAATCTTGTGCTGAATCAGTGCAATATAACCTATATCTTTATTGGCTCAGGAGAACAACTCCTGATTCTTAACCATAAACTCTTAGACTGTTCTGCTGTTCCCCATTTAAGTGTACAGAACTGCTCAGGAACAAGTCCAGTAGAAGCTCTGGGAGCTCACCTTCACCCTTGCAGTTTTCTTCTATAGCAGTATTTAATAGATCCATTGGTTCACATTTTGCAACTGCAGTCCTTTTTTTTTTTTTTTTTTTTTTTTTTAAACTATTTGCTTCTTGTCAGAAACATTCAGCAAACAAACAGGGATTAATTCTTGTTTCGTAGCCACAAGAACTTTAGCAGCTAAGATTCCCACGAAACTCTGGCTCTCAGAACAGGTTTCAGCCACTCCCCATATTTTCCTGGCTGGAAAGCAACCACAGCATGTAGCTGTTATAATGGTTTATGCCCCCGGAGCAGAACAATTAGTTCACTGCACACCAGTTATCTACAAACCATTCGTCTCACTTGGGCCATATCTTTAAAGGGAATTTCCACGGACAGACTCTGTAAGACACTTTTCCTGGCATGGATTACACAGTTATCAGCCATAATGGAATCTAAGCCAATTACTAGCTCATCCACTGTTTCAGCCACCCAGACTTCTTGCTTAAATTTAAGGTCCAATTGTCAAACCCAATTTTTAGATGGGTGCTGTTGTGCCAGTCATTATCTCCATGTGAGACCAATTAGGCAGTTCAGTTCTGGATCCCCTATTCCCTTATCTTCTTATCATGTCTGGTCTAATAACTCTTTTATGATTGAACCTGTATCAACTATCCCTATACACATCACGGATCCTATTACACATTGTGTAGACAAACTCCCATTATTATTGTTTAACTGTCCAGTCATAAACAAAAACTGTGAGGCTGATCCTCATACCTCCAAGCTTTGCCCCTTCAGCTTGTTTCCTGAACTGGGAGGGAGGCTTTCTCTAGACACTTGTGGCAGAGTACTAGTGTGATGTTACCTCAGGTATAATCTGGACTGATAGTTGTGTCCCCTCAGTTCTCCAGCCCGCAGTGCCTTTTACACTGCTTCGCTGTGAGAGTAACCATTCCTGGTCTGCTCACACACAACATCCAGCATGTAGATCACTCCCAGCTATACTGTATGAGTGCTATAGCCAACCACCCATGAATTACACTGCAGGGCAACACCAGCAAACTCCCAGTCTCAGACTTCCCCCAGAAATATGCGTCTTGTATTGCCCAGCACCCTCCTGGACAATACAAGCTCATATAAAGTCTGTCATTTAATTAATAGAAAATTATATTCACAAATCTTGTTATCCCAAATGAAGTTTCCCAAATACTTCAATCCAAACACACTGATTTAGATAAAACAATAAAACAAATTTATTAACTACAGAAAGATAGATTTTAAGTGACTACAAACAATGAGGCATAGAAGTCAGAATTGGTTACAAAGAAGTAAAAGGTAAAATGCAACTAACACTTCACACAGTATGCTTTGTAAAAAATTTAACATAGTCTGTAAAAGGAATGAACTTAGGGGTACAGACTGTCACAACCAGCTTTTAACAGAACTGTTAGAATCATAGAATGTAGGGCTGGAAGGGACCTCAAGAGGCCATCAAGTCCATCCGCCTGCACTGAGGCAGACCCCAGTAAACCTAGACCAACCCTGACAGGTGTTTGTCCAACCTGTTCTTAAAAACTTCCAATGATCAAGATTCCACAACCTTCCTTGGAAGCCTGTTCCAGAACTTAACTACCCATGTAGTTAGAACATTTTTCCTAATATCTAACCTAAATCTCCCTTGCTGCAGATTAAGCCAAGTACTTGTTTTCCTACCTTCATTGCACATAGAGAACAATTGATCACCATCCTCTTTATAACAGCTCTTAACATATTCGAAGACTGTTATCAGGTCCCCTCTCAGTCTTCTTTTCTCAAGACTAAATGTGCCCAGTTTTCTTAACCTTTTATCATTTGTGTTGCTGTCCTCTGTCTATAGCCAGTTTATCCTGAAAGGTCTTGGTGGTATCTGGCTATGAGGGCACAAGTCTCTGCCAAGTCCTCAGCCAGTTCAGGTGGGTTTTCTTCTTTCCTCTCTTTCTAACTTTTAGCTGTGCCCCGGACAGCTTAGATTGATGACCAACTCCAAACTGCATGTCAGGAGCTTGCGCCAGATCTGAATAACTCAGTCTCATTTCTGGTGGTAAGCTCTGCAGTACAATCAGAGCTGGGCCACCAAAGTTGGCTGCTAGTAACTCCCCGTTTTTGTCCTCCTTCCCAGCCACTCATTTGAGCTACTGTATAACATTGAATTGAACCAAATAACCTCCCAGGGAGTTTTTCCCTCAAAGATAGTGAGTGGGATTTTGCACTATTTGAGCTGGGACAGCCTGACCTCTCCTCTGGGCCTCTGAGTAACAAAGGAGGTAGAAAACTGTTGTTAATGTCCAGTCCTAACCCTAGTCCTCTGGTTCAATTAATCATCCAGGTAAGCTGCCATCCACCGTGATCATAGATTCTTTGAATTCCTTATGTATCTGAGTTTTTAACTCCATAAGTCCTGGTTGCAGCTCATCTCTGTTAGCAAGTTCCAAGTTGGCCGAAACTTGCTTCGTCTCCAGTTTTTCTGGTGTATGACAGATAATTTGCTGGTCACCTCATGAATCCATTTTACTGTTCCAGCCTGGGTGTTTTGCAGCTGGGTTTCCCAATCTGTCCAGGTACTTCATAGTTGCTGCTCCAACATAGAGCTCATCTCAGCCTACAAATCCCCTCTGAGCCTTTTCTGGGACATCTCCAGCTTTTGTTGCAGGTCTTGTCTGAATTCCTTTTGAAGATTCACCAGCTCTTGTTTTAAATCCCACTGGCCGTTTTTGATTTTTGCAAGCATCTCCATTATTTGTTCCATTTTCGGTCAACAGGAATACCAGCTCACAATCTGTCTCCCTGGATACTGGATCCCTCTCTTGACACCTGTGTGCTCCTTTTTTGACCCAAGCAGCTAGTTGAATTTCAGGGCTCGGGGGATGTAGAAATAGATGGAGTCTGGTATTTTCTCTGATCAAGTCTTGTTTATTTACAAAGAATGCACAAAATCTTGTGTCTCTGAACACAGAAGGAATCAAATGGCAGGAAACAGCTTCTTTTTCCTCCCAGCACCAAGAGCACTCTTTTCAACTTGCACTATTTGCAACTTGCTCAAAAACCTCTTCCCAGGTTTCTTCTAGTCAGCCACGGTGATTTCAACTGCTCCTTCAGTCTATCTCTTTTTCAGTTTTCTGTGTGTTCTCTCCCCTCCACAACCACCTCTTCACACAATACCTAGCTGAACCCACCACAACGGACCTACTTTCTGGGCAGATCCTATAAGTT
Organism: Trachemys scripta elegans; assembly: GCF_013100865.1. NCBI lineage: Eukaryota > Metazoa > Chordata > Testudines > Emydidae > Trachemys > Trachemys scripta. The sequence goes on from NC_048299.1 coordinate 242,925,108, forward strand.
TTTGTTTGAGGTATAACCCTGTAACTGTCTCTTACAACTGTCTTAAATGGGGGATTCATTCACACATCTATTTGAATGAAGTTTTAATTCAACCCATAACAAGGTTTCACTTAGCTCATAACATTATTTAAAAAAGATCAAATAACTGGAAGTTTCATTTTGAGAGGAAGGTACAGAATTAAAAATTCACTATGAAAAAATAAATGGAATTAAGTCAGATTGAATGTAGCGGAAAACAATGATATAATGACTTGAGTTAACATCACAATGGTGCCATATAAGGAACAGTGGGAGTGGGTCCCAATTTTCTTCTTTACTAGTTTGCTTTAAAATAGGCATTGGATAATGTGGATTCCTACGCAGCTATTATATCAACACTATTAGGACATTTTAGATTTCTCAGGGTTTGTCTACATGGGAAGGGGGTGGGTTAACTTTCAGCAACATGAGTGAGGCCATGTCTAAACTACACAGTTTTGTCGATAAAAGGTAGCTCACTGCGAATTAAACTCCCCATGTAGACAAGCCCTCAGTTGGTAGATATGTCAAAGAGAACACTTGGACAGGCTCGCTGTGGTATCGCTGGAGGAGGATAGTGTCTCTTAAATGCTGGATTGATCACTGACACTACGGTGTTCAGATGGACTAAGTTGTAACAAAACAGGAGACTATATAACAAGAATTTTATGTAAATCCTTTACCAAAATCCATGTATGCAGGAGATGGAGACACAGCAGACACACCGTACTGTATGCATGATACTGTTCCCATGCTTTGCCAGGAGGTCTGTGCTTGTTTGCAGTGGCTAGTCTTGTTTGGTTTTAGGTGTAGATTGAGAAATATTATTAATGATTACATTTAATAATCAAATTAGCAAATAAAGGGGGTTAATGATACCTAACTCACTTTTAATTTGGCAGAAAATTTTTTTGTTAATTTTTGTTATGCCATTGCAGCTCAGCTCTGGATGTTGTTTTATGAAGCCTGCACAGTTTAACCTAATATGCATTTAATACTTAATTGGAAAAAATAAGTAAGAATCACATTCTCGTTTGTATTTATTTTTCCCCTTCTTGTTAATCTAGCTACAAGAAATCCTCATTATACATGTAACCAAATAAAGCAGATTAATTCTGTACATTCTATTTGATCATGAAAAATATCTTAACCTTTTAATGATTTATTGTGCAAATTTCAGGCAATAGGATTATGATAGCCTGAACTACTTCTTGGTGGTTATGATTAAAAGTCAAATAAAAGAAATATTTTAAAGGTGCTGTAAGTCAGCACAGAACAGGACATGGATTTCCTTGAAATTGAAATGTGTTTGAGAGTGCAAATGCACTATTCCCATGTGGCAGGGTAGAATAATGAAGATAATAGAGCTGAACAAGAATAAGTACAGTAACTCCTCACTTCAGGTCATCCCAGTTAATGTTGTTTCGTTGTTACGTTGCTGATCAATTAGGGAACATGCTCGTTTAAAGTTGTGCATTGCTCCCTTCTAATGTCATTTGGCAGCCGCCTGCTTTGTCCACTGCTTGAGCAGCCCATTGCAGCTAGCTGGTGGGGGCTTGGAACCAGGGTGGACCGGCAGCCCTCCTATCAGCTCCCCCTATCAGCTCCCCGCTCCCCTAGGTTCCATGTGCAGCAGCTGTCCAGCAGGCTAGCAATTGCAGCTGTCCCTCCCCCCACTGCCATGTGCTGCTCCTGCCCTCTGCCTTGGAGCTGCTCCCCGAGACTCCTGCTTGCTATGCGGGGGGGAGGGGAGGGAGGGAGGCTAATGTCAGGGTGTTCCCCTTCCCCCTGCTCCTGCGCCCCGCTTACCCCATCTTTCATAGAGCAGGGGGGACACACAACAGGGCTCAGGACGGAGGGAGCTTGCTGGCAGCAGCTGCGGTCTCAGCAAGCTGATCTAATTAACAAGGCAGTGTACTTAGAGGGGAAATGTGCATCTCTCTCTCTCTCTCTCTCACACACACACACACACACACACACACACACACACACACACACAGTGTGTGTCTCTGTCTCTGTCTGCGATGCTGTCTTCCCTCCCTCCATTTCTGCTGCCTTGTAGAGTGTGAGAGTTAACCCTTGAGGGCTCAGCCAATTGCTAGTTCATCATTTAGCAGTAAGGCATTCCCTGGGAAATATCCCACCCTCTGATTCCTCCACCTCAACCAAGCTTCACAATCATCATCACTGTGTACCAGTATTAAATTGTTTGTTTAAAACTTATACTGTGTGTGTGTGTGTGTATAGACAGATAGATATAGATACACACACACACACACACAAAATATAGTTTTTTGTTTGGTGAAAAAAAATTCCCTGGAACCTAACCCCCTCATTTACATTAATTCTTAGGGGGAAATTGGATTCGCTTAACATTGTTTCGCTTAAAGTTGCATTTTTCAGGAACATAACTACAACGTTAAGTGAGGAGTTACTGTACTGTAGATGTATGATTTTAAAGATTCTGTATATACAGTTTAGCTGCATAAAATGGAATTGAATTGATTACTTTTTTTGCTTTGTCAGTTTAGTTTTAGGTTCCAAGAATATTTATTTTCTGGCAAATTGACCCTTGAAGGGTGACATTACTATAGTGGAAATCGTACAATTCTGACATAGTTGATGTAGCAACAGAATAAAGATGATATAGCTACAGGGAGATAATGTCTTAGTAGTAAGTAACTCATAGGCCTTTGTATAGTTTTATTTGTAACACTCTGTCCGTGGCATCCATTGTTGCAGTATCTGCGCAGTAGATGCATTAATGACGGAGTGTACAGGCTATTTGGTGTTCTACGGAGAGAGTCTCTCACTCCCCTTGCACCCTGACCTAATGGCACCTGTAAAGTAGTGTACTCACCATCTGTAGTGTCCTCTTGTGTCAGGGTGCGATGATACTAGATGTCCTTGTCTTTGGCACCTTCTTCAAGCCCATTTGTTCTCACTGGATCTTCTGTGACTCACACTGCTGGCCAAGTCTCACAAAGTTCAGTCCCCTTCCAGAATAACAGAAAGGTCCAACTTGAAAGTTCACAAAATGTCCCAACACAGAAGAGCCTTCACTCCTCCCCCATCACCGGGCTATTCCTTGGCCTGTCCTTTGGGGTCAGTCTTCAGTCCCACCCTAGTTCAATATTTCTTCTCTTGGGCTGGCATGCTCCTTCCTCGGGGGGACCCTCTATTCTGAGTTGTGACCTAGGGACCCTGTATTAAGTAGCTAGGTCTACTTTTTCAGACATGCTACTGGTTCCCTTGGCTACTTCCTACCTCCAAGCCCCATGTGCTGCTTCCCCACAGCTTGTGTTTAAATCAGTCTCCCTTTGTTTCTCTGGCTTCTCCCTAGATCCTCCAAGCTTCTCCTTTATTTGCTGGTCTATCCCCTCTTCCATACCTCTTGGGCTCCACTAAAGTATTCTTAACTGACCCTACGTCAGGGCTTCCTTCACAGGAGCCTAAGCTACTCCCTGTGCACCCTCTTACCTCAGAGCTTTTGAATATTTTTTTAATAGGTGATAGGGATAAGCCCCATCACAGCACCTATAGGGATTGGGCCAGGACACCAGGGTAAACTGCCACGGTATATTTAATATCTGAATATAGCTGGTCAGGTGTTGCCTCTGAAAAACAGTACCTCCAACAGTGCAGTGTCCACTACCAACACCATACTAAGAAGCTTGCTCAGTATCGACTCAGAGGATAGAGGTCTGCATACTGAATCACCAGCACCATTGCTCATAAAAGTATTACCAGCTGAAATGGTTCTTGCTTTTAAGTTGAGACTGATTCCTAGATCTTAAAGGGTCTGATTCTCATTTTCACTGAGGCCCCTTTACTCTGGCAGTTGTGGTGTAAATGAGAATCAGGCCCTGTGATGGGGCATCTGTCCCACACTGACAGAAAAGGGGTTAAAAACAGCCCTAGGGAGGCTGCACAGGAGGTAACGAATCACAGAAGGGCTTATAGGAGCAGCCAGTCAGGGCCGGGCTGGCCCATATAAGAAGGGCTGCAGGACCTGGAGCTTGAGAAGGGAGGAGGACTGGCTCCCTTGCAAATGGAGGGCAGCAAGCACCCTGGACAGAGCACTGCTGCAGGCAGAGACCCTGAGAGCTAAAGGCAGCTCCTGGCAGGCTGCAGGGATCTGCAGATTGAGGCCCTGATGCAAGGGCAAAGAGGGTGCTGGAGCCACTGAAGGAAGTGGCTGGACCGTGGACTGCAGTTTGCCACTGAAGGGAGTGGCCGGACAGTAGACTGCATGTCCCCCAGGAAGGAGGGGGAACAGTGTGGCACAGCGGGAGGGCAGTGTCACTGAAGTGGACACCCTGGTCCTGTGAGTGACGTGGGTCCAGGAACGGAGGTGATGGCAGGCGAGACACCACCAGAAGAGGGTGCAGCACTAATTCCCTGGACAGTCAGCAGGAGGCGCCGCAGTGGTGAGTCGTGCCCCGTCACAGGCCCTAAACCTTCGGGGCAGGGACTGGTGTTTAGTGTTTGTGCAGTGGCTAATGCACTGGGGCCCTGATTGTATAGCCCCTAGGTTTTATACAAATAATAAAAAAAATTCTAAAAACACAAAATGTCACAAATACTGCTATTCTTTCCCAATTACATAGGCTAAGAGGAACTTGCCATAATAAGGGTTATTAGCACCCATATTGTGGCTCTTTCTGTAGATAAATTTGAGAAAACATGAGTGGCAAATCATATTTATTTAAGAATAGAGATATTACAGGGAGTTTCTAATTGCAGAGATACTTAGTTTCCCTTGGCGAGACCAGGTGGGTGAGGTAATATCTTTTATTGGACTAACCTGTGCTGGTGAGAGAGACAAGCTTTCGGGCTTACAAATAATTCTTTTTCCCACCTAACTTGTCTCTCTAATATCCTCTTAGACCAACCTGGCTACAACAAGACTGACTACAAGCTCTACAACTGGAAAACTCAGAAAATTACAATTAAGAGACAATGGGCCAAATTCATTGAAATCATTGGAACCATTACATCAAGTGTAAAATTTAACTCAAATCCTCTTAAAGAAAACTTTCTTACAATAAATCTATGTAGTAGTATTGCTATCTCTAGTAAAGTAATGTAAAACTATTTAGTCCGTAATGCACCTGTTGTCCATTGTTGTAACGTTTAGATTAAGACTTGATTGTATCAAAAATACTAACGGGAGCAACTTATTTTGATTTACTTTTGTATTTATTAGAAAAAAGATTTTATCTTTGGCCCTGCTTGGTTATTCCTGCTAACAGAAAATTTCAAAACTTTGATATCTGAAATGTGGTCCTTATTTGCATGCACACACACAAGGGAATCAGATGGCTTGAGAGTAAGGAGGCTACTGTTGCTCTCTCTTGCTGCTGAGATGAGGATAATAGGATTTCTCCTTTTAGGTACTTGATGAAAACTCTCAGACTCTAATAACCCCTGCTTACAAGATGTTTCCTTTCATTAAGAATGCAGGATGTGTGTGCTATGGAGTCGCAATGAGCATGTTATTTCATATCTTGTTGCACAGTTATGTGTGTGTGTGTTGTGGTTCTGTACCTGCAAAAAAACAGGGAGGATGACCTTTTTTTAAAATGAACAGGAAGAGGTTTTTTTCTGTTTTTTTTTTTAATCAATACAGGGCTGCTGCAGTAAAGGAGAAGATAATAGTGCAGGAGAGGAAAAAAATAAGAATGAAAGACAAATAGGTTTTATGCCTCAGGCTTCAGCTAATTGTTTCTTGAGTGCTTATTTTAGCAATGGTATGACCTCCATCTCACTTGTATTGTCCTATATGTTTTAGGCAAATGAAGTAACATGGAAATCTGTGTCAGGGAGATCAGTTTGATATCTCTATTTAAGCATTTGTTTGTGAGTCACCAGGATGAGAATGGAAGAAACGGATAAGAAAAGATATTCACATGCAAAGATGCAAAAAAGAAAAAGCCGCTTCCACTTAATTTTCTACAATCACAGTTAATATTTATTACTATCACTTATTGTGCTAATGAGTTGAATGTAGATATAATTACATGAACAATTATATTTGCATGACAGTGTATAGTCTCAGCATAAGTTAAGCAGCAGGTGGGCAATTTTAATTTACATTGCTGGCAAAATTCCCCTCAGGTACTTAAAGCCAGAGGGGAATCAGGTTTAGTAGAACCTCACTTCACCATGCCTCCTGCCCTCCCCTCCCCTCCCCTCCTCTCCTTTCCTCTGACCTGACCTCCTCCCCCCACCCTACGATACACCCTTTCCCTCCCTTTACTCTGGGTAGCAGAAGCCACCTCAGCTAGCTTTGCACTGGTAGGGAATCCACCTACACCTGGGGTATTCTCCAGTGCAAGCCTATGTATGCTTTAAATTCACTTTGCGCCCAAGTGCCTCAAGATAAACTTGGCAGACTGGAGAATCTATCCCATAGACTTCTTGTTGTACCACTTTAGTGGGACTTGTACTAACTATGTGAGTGCTCTTTCTTGGGTACCCCTGACAAACACTTAAAAATATAAATAATACCTAGTAGACTGTGTCTATTGGCCCCTGGAGAGCATTTTCCGGTAGAACATGAATGTAATGAACATTTAATAGTGAATATGTGCTCAAATTGTTTATTGTTCATAAACCTCAGCTGCAAGGAGGACCCCCTCAAAGTGTGTATGAGCAGCCTGTTGATCTCTCTTCAGCTTCCACAGTCTGCAGCTGCCAACACACCCTGACTCCTTGGAATCTTCCCCTCCTGCCCTTCCATCCAAAGGCCTTGGCTACACTTGCGACTTGCAGCGCTGTAAAGCTGCCCCCAGCGCTGTAACTCACTCCCCAACCACACTGGCAAGGCATTTGCAGTGCTGTATCTCCGTGGTTGCAGCGCTGCATGTGCTCCACCTCTCCGAGAGGAATAGCGAGTGCAGCGCTGCCACTGCAGCACTGCGGAGCCAGTGTGGCTGCCCAATGCGCTGTGAATGGCCTCCAGAATTATTCGGCAGTATCCCACAATGCCTGTTCTAGCCGCTCTGGTCATCAGTTCAAACTCTACTGCCCTGGCCTCAGGTAACCAACCATGTGACCGACCCTTTACATTCTCCGGGAATTTTAAAAATCCCCTTCCTGTTTGCTCAGCCCGACGTGGCATGGCGTGCTATCAGCGAATCTTTCCAGGTGACCATGCCTCCACGCACCATGCGAGCCCCAGCATGGAGCAATGGCGAGTTGCTGGACCTCATCAGTGTTTGGGGGGAGAAAGCTCTACAGTCCCAGCTGCGCTCCAGCCGTAGGAATTACAATACCTTCGGGAAGGTATCAAAGGACACGATGGAAAGGGGCCATGACCGGGACGCCCTGCAGTGCAGGATTAAAGTGATGGTGCTGCGGATTGCCTACCGCAAAGCCCGTGACGCAAATGGCCGCTCAGGTGCTCCCCCCGCGACCTGCCGATTCTACAAAGAGCTGGATGCGATACTTGGGGTTAACCCCACCTCCACTCCAAGCACCACCATGGACACTTCAAAGCCAGTGGGGGAGGGGGTGAGGAGGAGGAGGAGGAGGAAAACGGGAGTGATGGTTATGGGCCGGATGGAGACACCCCGGAATCCCTGGAGCCATGCAGCCAGGAGCTCTTCTCGAGCCAGGAGGAAGATAGCCAGTCGCAGCGGCCGGTACTTGGTGGAGGACAAACAGAAGAGCAGGTTCCCGGTAAGCAGGTTTTTTTTTTTTTTTGGGAAGGAATTTTTTCGGTGCGGGCTCTTTTGGAGAGGAGGGTTAGGCATGCATGCCTAGATGCAGAATAGTGCATTGATGTGGTTTATCACATCGCGGTAATCGGCCTCGGTAATCTCCTCGAATGTCTCATCCAGAACGCGTGCAATGCGCTTGCGCAGGTTTATTGGGAGAGCCACTGTGGTCCTTGTCCCAGCCAGGCTAACGTGTCCGCGCCACTGTGCCGCGAGGGGCAGGGGGACCATTGCTGCACACAGTCAAGCTGCATATGGGCCAGGGCGGAAGCTGCATTGCAGTAGAAGACCCTCCCTTGCTTCCCAGGTCACCCTCAGCAGCGAGATATCGTCCAGGACGAACTCCTGTGGAAAATGTTGGGACAGTGTTCAGTGTAGGTGCCCCCTGAAGCTGTTGGCTCTCCCCAAGGCACAGAAACCCAGAGGACAGTGCAGCCCTGAAACAATCAGTCCCCCTTACTCACCATTTTTGAGGCTCCCGTGGGATGTGTGTGCTCTGTTTCGGACGGGAAAATTATGCTATTGTGTAGACCCTGTGTGTTTTCTACTCCTTAAGTGCGGGGGGAATCATTACTCTGTCCGGTATAAACAATGCTGCCTCTGTTAAATGTTGCATTTTGCCTATACAGCTGCATCAACCTTGAGATCTCAGCTGTCCCTCTTATCATCTGCTCAGAGACTGCAAAGACTCAGGAAGAGACCGTGAAAAAGCAAAGAAGACATGCTGCAAGAAGTGATGCGGCAATCTATTAAAGAGAATGAGAAAGCACAGAACTGGAGGGAGAGAGAAAGCAGGATCCGCCAGGAAAACGCAGCACACTGGCAGCAAAGCACGGAGCACCAGCAGCAAACCATGGATCGGCTCATAAGCATCCTGGAGCGCCAAGCAGACGCTATCCAGGAGCTCATAGCCATGCAGAAAGAGGAGCAGTATCGCAAGCGTAAACGCCACCCCCCCTACAGCCCTTGTCCCAAAACTCTTTCCGTTGTTCCCCACTGTCACCTCCAACCCACTTTCCCTAACTTCCGTGTTCTTCACACCACCAGCTGCCTCCAACACCAGTATCTTCACCACCTGTCCCTGAAAACCATGACCGTTACCACCCATCACCATGCAGTATAGCTGCCCTGAAGTGCAGCACTCACTGCACAGCACACCAGACAAGACATACGCGAATCTGTGATTGTACTGTTCCCCACTTCATGCCCTTGTTTCTTTTCAATAATTTTTTTTTCTTTTCAATAAATGGATTCTTTGGGTTTGAAAACATTCTTTATTATTGCATAAAGTAAAAGACTCCTTAGCCCAGGAAATAAACAGGCACTGCAAGTCTGCTTGTCTGCTTAGCAAACACGGATTCCTAAAGATTGGAACTACTGCACTTCACTCCTGTGCAGGGCACCAGATATCACTGCTGGTTTTCAGCCTCAAATTGCTCCCTCAAGGCGTCCCTAATCCTTGCAGCCCCGCGCTGGGCCCCTGTGATAGCCCTGCTCTCTGGCTGTGCAAATTCAGCCTCCAGGTGTTGAACCTCGGAGGTCCATGCTTGAGTGAAGCTTTCACCCTTCCCTTCACAAATATTATGGAGGGCACAGCACGCGGATATAACCGTGGGGATGCTGTTTTCGGCCAAGTCCAGCTTCCCATACAGAGATCGCCAGCGGCCCTTTAAATGGCCAAAGGCACACTCCACAGTCATTCGGCACCGGCTCAGCCAGTAGTTGAACCATTCCTTGCTGCTGTCAAGGCTCCCTGTGTAGGATTTCATGAGCCACGGCATTAATGGGTAAGCGGGATCTCCAAGGATTACAGTGGGTCGACTTTCCCACTCCAAACTGGTTTGCGACCGACCGGTAGCTGTCTGGAGTTGCCAGCTTTCAGATTTCAATAGCCACCCGCTTCTCCACTGGCAGGGCAACTCTCAATCTCATGTCCTTGCTCCACAGGGTGGGGGCAAGCTCCTCACACAGTCCCATGAAAGTGGCTTTTCTCATCCGAAAGTTCTGCAGCCACCGCTCGTCATCCCAGACTTCCATGACGATGTGATCCCACCACTCGGTGCTTGTTTTCCGAGCCCAAAAGCGGCTTTCCACGGTGCTGAGCATGTCCGTGAATGCCACAAGCAATTTCGTGTCGTACGCGTTACGCGGCTTGATAGCATTGTCGGATTCCTCACCCTCACTGTCACTTTGGATCTTAAGGAATAGTTCGACAGCCAAACATGACGTGCTGGCGAGACTCGTCAGCATACGCCTCAGCAATTCGGACTCCATTTCCCGCAGACAGATCGCGCTGCACAGAAACTGTTGAAAGATGGCGCCAAAGGTGGACGGAAACAAAGGGATTTCTGGGATGCGAAGCGATGCATCCCGGGGCCTTGGGACAGGACCCAGAATCCCCCGCACCCACGCCCCCTCCCACAACCCACGGCGCCAGAATGGGAAAAGGTGCTCTGTGGGATAGCTGCCCATAATGCACCGCTCCCAATAATAGCGCTGCAATTGCCGCAAATGTGGCCACGACAGTGCGCTGGGCAGCTGTCAGTGTGGACAGACTGCAGCGCTTTCCCTACTCAGCTGCACGAAGTCAGGTTTAACTCACAGTGCTGTACATCAGCAAGTGTAGCCAAGGCCCAAGACTCACTGGAGTTAACAGGGAGACAGCTTTTGCGGATGGATGGCTTTCTGCCCCCAGGTTACAGGCAGGCTGATGTAAAGCTACTGCTGGGATGTGCATTGGATAAGCATTTAAAGTGTCTGAAAGACCAATTCTGCCACTGATTTTTTCCACAGCTTTAGCTACAGTACCATCTTGTCACTGAGAGACATGGGCTGCTTTACAGTTACTTCAGGAAGTTACTTTGTCTGGAAGTTTGGGGCAGATTGTGAAGGGCATATGGAAAGAGCCAAAGTTTGTCTGTTTGCTAACGAAGAGAGAAAGGGATAGACAGACTCCACCTGTAGAAAGGAGTCTCAGATGACAGAGCTGAAAAGGAACACATGTTCTATTTGCTCGTACTTTGTTTTTCCTCAATACTTCAGTTTCATTTTACTGCATTGGCTCATGAGCAGAACTGGTTGAATAATGAAAGTCTATTTTTGCAAAAGATTAGGAAGTATTGTTTGTTTTGAATTGTTCCAAAAATCAATTCATTTTATTAAAAATATTATTTAAAATGTTATCAAAAATCTTCATTTACTAAAAACCCATGATTTAGGAAATTTTAAAAATTGGTAACCAGTTTGATGTTTTCCATAAAAATTTGCGGGTAACATGAAAAAGCCACAATTTTTTAAATTGAAAAACGTCAATAATGTTGACAGTATTTTGGAAGAAAATATTTGTAAAAAGGCCAAATATAACATTCAGAAAATGTTGATTATTTCTACTCCTGAGCAATAAAGGGGCTTGTCTATAATAAGTATCCAGGTCTGAATAAAAAAATCTCTCATTGGCCAAGCTCTCTACTATACTAAAATGGTCAAAAGAGGAAAAAATGGCCACAGATAAGGCCATGGGTAATCTCAGGGCTACTGTATGTAGCATGTTGCTGTTCCTAATGCTATCTCCTTTACCTTTTGCAGTTGATATCAATTGAGACTGACATTCAAAACACATAATAACAAATTGTATTGTCTGCGAGGGTTGCCAAACTGAGAGAAACAATAGTACGCCTACAAAACATATAGACATATTGGTAATTTGTCTTCACCAGGCAAAATGGTAATAATTAAGTAAAAGATTATAGGTGAAATCTGGACATTATTCAAGTCAATGAGAGTTTTGTCACTGAATTCTATGGAGCGAAGATTAGGGTCGCCAACTTTCTACTCATACAAAACCGACCACCCCTGCCCCGCCGCCCTCCCTGGCCCTCCTCTGAGGCCTTGCCCCCTCCCTGGCCCTTCTCTGAGGTCCCGCCCCTGCTCACTCCATCCCCCCTCCCTCTGTCGCTCGCTCTCCCCACCCTCACTCACTTGCTCATTTTCACTGGGCTGGCTCAGGGGATTGGGGTGTGGGAGGGGGTGAGGGCTCCAGCTGGGGGGATGGGATCTGGTATGGGGCCAGGGATGAGGGGTTTGGGGTGCAGGAGGGGGCTCTGGGCTGGGGATGGTGGAGTCGAGGGGTTCAGAGTATGGGAGGGGGCTCCAAGCTGAGGCAGGAGTTTGGGGTTTGGGAGAAGGTACGGGCTCTGAGCTGGGGGTGCGAGTTCTGGGTTGGGGCCAGAAATGAGGGGTTCAGGGTGTGGAAGGGGGCTCCAGGTTGGGGAGGGGTTTGTGTATGTGGAGGGTGAAGGCTATTGTGTGGAGCCAGGGATGAGGGATTTGGGGTGCAGGAGGGTGCTCTAGGCAGGGACCGAGGGGTTTGGAGGGCAAACAGCTCATGCCTCCCTTGACACGTTCCCACGCCTCCCTTGGGAGGCCTGCCCCATAGTTTGAGAGCTGCAGACCAGCTATGTGTTAAAGGCTGCTGGGCCACATGGCAGGGTCTGGGTTCCTGGCTGCCCGGCGCAGCAGGGTCTGGGCTGCCCAGCCTATCATGGCGGGGGTCTGGGATCTGGGCTGCCGCCCAGCCATCTACAGCAGGGGTCCGGGATCGGGGCTCCCACTCAGCCCCGCAATGTCAACACCATTAATCTGGGCTTGAATAGGGACTGGGAGTGGCTGGCTCACTACAGAAGCAGCTTTTCCTCTCCTGGAATTGACACCTCCTCATCTATTATTGGGAGTGGACTACATCCACCCTGATTGAATTGGCCCTGTCAACACTGGTTCTCCACTTGTGAAGTAACTCCCTGCTCTCCATGTGTCAGTATATAATGCCTGCATCTGTAACTTTCACTCTATGCATCCAAAGAAGTGAGGTTTTTACTCACGAAAGCTTATGCCCAAATAAATCTGTTAGTCTTTAAGGTGCCACCAGACTCCTTGTTGTTTTTGTAGATACAGACTAACACGGCTACCCCCTGATACTTGAGGTCAGGTCTGTCGCCCAGCCCCACACAGCGGATGTCTGGGGCCCAGGGCTTTCGGCCATCCCCGCATGGTGGGGTCCAGGGTCTGGGGTTCCCAGGTCGGGATCTGGGCTGCCGCCGTCCTGCCCTGCCTCACAGCCGGGTCCAGGTCAGGGCTGCCGCCCAGACCCACACAGAAGGGTCCGGGGTCCCTGTCACCCGGCCCCCTGCCCAGGGCTCTGCTCCTGGCACCGCTCTGTGGAGGGATTTCTGTGTGGGAGGCACTGAACATAGGGTCTGTGGGAGGGCTCAAGGGGGTGGGGAGCACACTGTGGTTCTCAATCTGCAGCCCAGGTAACACATTGTGGGCCACATATGCAGCCCACAATGATAAATAGGTTGAGAACCACTGGTCTAGAGGTATAAAACATAGGTCCAGCTAAGTGCAACAGAAAAATCTTTCACCTGACTATTGAGAGGGGCAAAGAATCCTCCTTGTACAATGCCTCACAGGAAGGTTCTCCTATTTAATAACAGGGTAACTTGTGGGGAAATTTTCCAAGTCACACTTCCCTGGACTTTTGCTGTCCTTGCTCTTTTGGAGTATGGAATTGTGCTTTTGTACTTGTGGTTGCCAGATACTGTATTCTGAGACCAGTTCATCTCTACTTCCTAACAGCTGTTCTGAATTTTTTCTTCAGTTTCCATTTATGCCATTTTGCTTTATTAACTGAGCTTGCCTAAAAATAGCAACTCAAATTGACATTATAGTGATATATGAGTTTTAAAAATAATCTAATTAGTTTTCTTTTTTACCTGCAAGTTACACACTTAGGCTTTTAACATATTTTCATACCATATTTTCCATACTCTTGGTTACCAGGCTGTAGTGTTGATTTAGACATGTATATAGTTACTTGAGTGAGGTGATTATCATTTGACTATATCTAGTATGAGAAGGTTATTGCAATACTATATTTAGATCCAAATTGCTTAGGATCAAATCCTGACATACCAGTGTAGGTGTTTCCTAATGCTAAGTGTAATTCAGTAGCAGAAAACTTGAGGGAGACTACCAAACTCACATCATGTCCCATATACTGGAACAAATATTTAACCAGCAAATCAAGGGCAATATTTTGTCATAAAAGGAAACTCTAGTGCTTTCCTTGTAAAGTGGTGAGTCTTCTAAATTGGGACTGGTTTTAGAACCAGTCAATAACAGCTAAGCCATTGGACTCTTCTTTCTTTCTTCCAAATTATCTTTAATATTCTCAAGTTTATAGAAAGGAGATAAGTGTATTTTAAATAGCCCAAATGCTGCCAAAGCCTTTTAGAACAGCTTGCTCCACACCGCCCCTTGTTTAATCTGGGAGTTTGGATTTCCCAGTGCTGCAGCTCTGAAAGAGGAAATTCAGTGACTCAGTAGATAAGTCATGAGACTTTGGGAACATGGTTTGAGTCTCATGCCTGACAAAGCAGCATCATCCCTGTTAAGTATTAAGGTTTTTTTTTAACTACACAGTTGACTTCTAGGCTGACTAGGATTCCCAGTTTCTGGTCTTAGTGGGGCTTGTTACCTTTATGACAGAATCAATACCTTCATAGCCTCATGAGATCCAGATGTTTTGGTTCCTTTTTTAGATTGAAAGGACTTGGCTGTGATTTCATAGTTTTAGCTGCTTGCCTTATGGGTTGAAAGGGAGGAGGGGATATATGCTTAAAATGTGTTTTAGCTTTGTTTGGTAGGAATACATATTTAAAAATAAATGAGGGGAAAATAATGGCAGGGATCAGTCTCATAGAATAGAATATTAGGGTTGGAAGGGACCTGAGGAGGTCATCAAGTCCAACCCTCTGCTCAAAGCAGGACTAATTCCCAGATAGATTTTTACTCTAGTTCCCTAAATGGCCCCCTTAAGGATTGAACTCACAACACTGGGTTTAGGAGGCCAATGCTCAAACCACTGAGCTATTTGCATATGCAAGTGATAAACTCTACATTGATGCATTTAAAAGTTTCAATGTAAGAAAGAGATGTAATAAGCCAGAAAGAAGTTACCTCTTTTGTGGCAGATTCATCCTGCACTAAATATACTCTATGGACAGGATCAAGTCACAGGAATGTAAAGGATAAATGTCATTGGCGTGCAGAGAGTTAGGCAGGCAACTCCCATTAACAAGAGCCAGTGTGTTCCATTTAATTCTCTGTGCTGTGTACCATGGGGAGAATTATACCATTAAGTATGTTGCATTATTGCAAGTTGCAGCAAATACATTGGTCCCTGACAAAAGTGATTATCTCAGTGATCTGAGTTTTTAATGAGCTTGCATATGAATGAAATTTTCAGTACAGGGAGAGGTGGAGGGAACAGCTGAGCCCACAGTTATTCTGTAATCCTACAGTTATATTCAACTGTTTACTTATGAGAACAAAATGCAGTCTTAGCCTGTTTTGATAAACAGCAGTTACCTCTGCACCATCTAAAGGAAATAAAGGATAGTCTTACATGAAACATATTTCTTCTCTCATACATAGGAACCTTAGTATCTTATTACAAATGCTCAAGTTGGTGTGGTGAAATCAGCCCAGACCACCTCTTGTGGAGCCTAGTTACTGTTGTTTTCTAAATCCACTTTGCATATATATGCAATTACTCATTACATTCTAATGGACAAAATGCTTTAAAAAGATAGTCTTCTCAAGGATAAAGAGCAGTTCTAACCTTTGTGGCCTGTTTCTTCCTCCCCACCCCCATCCCAATCTGGTTTTACTGTGCAAAGACATTCTGTTTTCATACCCCTACAGCATGTGCTAACAATTAAACAGTTACAATATAAATGAGGAGGAAAAAGGCAGTGTTGTGTACTGTGGGTGGTTCATTTTGTCAGTTTAATATTGAAAACATATGTGAACATTTATATAAATAGAAAACAATTGAAAAATGCCATACTGTTAGCAGCAACTTATAAAATATTTCTACAATGGTTAAGTGGTCTTTTCTGCACACCAGTGTTGCTGATACCTTGAAATTTGCTTGGTGTGGCTAATTTTGCCTTTCAGATAATCTTTTTCCCCATATTCATTCTTCCATTCACACCAACACTTCCCTCTATCAACCACAAATAGTCTGTCTCAATTCATTTACATGCTATCAATCACTCTTCCTGTACTAGAAAGCCTTGTAACATGAATAGGACCCTACCAAATTCACAGCCATGAAAAACGCGTCACAGACCATGAAATCTGGTCTGCCCTGTGAAATCTGTTCTTGTGCGCTTTTACCCTATATTATACAGATTTAATGGGGGAGACCAACGTTGCTCAAATTGGGGGTCCTGACCCAAAAGGGAGTTGCGGGCGGGAAGGAGGGTTACACAAGGTTATTTTACAGGAGTTGTGGTATTGCCATCCTTATTTCTGTGCTGCCTTCAGAGCTGGGTGGCCGGAGAACGGTGGCTGTTAACCAGGTCCCAGTTCTGAAGGCAGTGCCCCACCAGCAGCAGTGCAGAAGTAGGGGTGGCAATACCATACCATGCAACCCTTTACTTCTGCGCTGCTGTCTTCAGAGCTGGGCAGCTAGAGAGTGGCAGCTGCTGACCAAGGGCCCAGCTCTGAAAGTAGCAGCGCAGAAGTGAGGATGGCAATACCATACCATGCCATCCTTACTTCTACGCTGATGCTGGTGGTGGCTCTGCCTTCAGAGCTGAGTCCTGGCCAACAGCGGTTGCTCTCCAGCTGTCCAGCTCTGAAAGCAATGCTGCTGCCAGCAGCACCGCAGAAGTACGAATAGCTGTACTGCACCCCTACTACAATAACCTTGTGACCCCCCCCCCAACTCCTTTTTGGGTCAGGACCCCTACAATTATAACACCATGAAAATTCAGATTTAAATAGCTGAAATCATGAAATTGACCAAAATGGACCGTAAATTTGGTAGGGCCCTAAACATGAGTACTGTTTTGAGCAGAGTTATTGTTTTGAAGCCATAGCCAATGCTTTACAGGCATCTAATGGAGCTGCTCAAGAGCCAGTGTTTGAAATGCTTCCGTTACAGGCCAAATATGGTACAATGGTCAGCATTAAAAAGTTAGCATTTGCCAGATTGGTGGTATGAATGATACCCAGATTTTCCCTTCTACACCTAATACAGGAGAGAAATGTGGTTACTGTAGCAAATATTGTCTTTTAACTGGCAACTCTTGTGTGACAGATATTGCAGCCACATGTGGTATCTTTGGGGACCATATTGTATTTTACATAGAAAGCATGACAGTCTCAAAAAGCCATTATACTGAGATGGACCACACAGTTTGAGCTGGTAGAATAGCCCTTTGTACCAATACAAATGTATTGTGTTTTCTTGGCTCACTTTGGGGTGGAAATAGGGGGTGGTTTCCTGTACTATCTTGGATCACTGTGGGTGGGGTGAGGGTTCCAGCAGGATCTGGGATCACTAAGAGGTGATTAATGCAAAATCCCAAGCCTGGCTATGTAGATTCTCCACCTCTCGAAGCTTCTTCTGCTGGGGAAGAGAGGGAGGGACTGATTTTAACTGTTTTCAGGAGGCTGGGGGACAAAGAAAGACTTCTGGTGTAAAAGGCTGAGTTTAAACAGACTCAGGGCCTTCCTTTTGGTTCAGCAAACAAGCCCTTTGGTTGTAGAGTGGCTCCAACCCTTGCAGAAGGATTGGAAACCTAACAGACTTCCCATGTAGAAGATGTGAGAGTCCGGGTATGATTAGTGAGCATTTAAATCCTTTTATCCTTTTTATGTTTTTTCTATGATGCTTTTGCATTAAGAATAAATGTATTTTGCTTTCTTAGAGCTGTGTGGTCACTGGTAAAAACCCTGTCATTGTTCTGGCAGTGAAAGTAAAGAGCAGGGGGCTGGATACGTGTGAGAGCTGCTGAGGATATCACTGTGTATGACAGGGGGATGTGCAGCCGTTAAACCCTGGTCAGAAGGGAGTGGGACTAGAGACAGCTGATAGCCTGAGGCCTGAGACCTGATTGGTCACTCCTGGAGCAGACTGCGGAAGGGGAATACAGGTGCAGTTACCCAGGAACTGTGACACCTTGTACATCTGTGTTCAGGCACCGGGGGACTGAAATGTTTTAAAGCTGTCCTGAACACTCTGTTATACTATCACTGGCAGCTAACACAGCCTGAAATCTAAAGCTTAGCGTCTTACACATTCTATCATCTATACCCATGTTTTTCAGCCTTTTCAATACGGTTAGCACATTACAACAGAATGCACTTTCTGGTCCTTCTTCTCATCTCGCCATAAGGAAAGGGAGGGTTGTCATGACCCCAGGGTGAGAACCCATGACCTATGCAATTGCACTGGAGATAGGGCTGAGAGGACACTTCTATTCTAATTCCCTTTTCCTAATTAGTTGTAACTTTTTTAACTTTTCTAGATTGAAACCTTTCAGGCTTTTCAAATCAGCCAAGAAGTTAATTATTTTCAAAAATATCTTCATTTGTTTAGCCATTTTGTTGTCCAACAGTTGGGGAAGTGACTTAGTCTTTATTTAAGTTGCTTTTCAGACACTTCCTTGTGTTCAAACATCTCAAAGACTTTTCTTTTAAAACTTTTAGCATGCCTATTCCTGAATTAGGAACCCTTGTTTTTGCCACATCTGAAATACTTTGATCTTGAAAGAACCAAGTTACAGCAATTAAAAATAGCACATTGAGCATGCACAGCACATTCTATTGCTGAACTTCAGAAAACCTGTGGCACCAGGGTGACAGGTTTTGAACGTTCATTGGTGGTAATATTTGTGTGAGATTATTTTCATAGTTACCAGTGAGTCAATTTAGCATGGGTCTATTATTCATGGGCAGCAC
Organism: Trachemys scripta elegans; assembly: GCF_013100865.1. Taxonomy (NCBI): domain Eukaryota; kingdom Metazoa; phylum Chordata; order Testudines; family Emydidae; genus Trachemys; species Trachemys scripta. Next base: position 242,943,665 of record NC_048299.1, read on the forward strand.
TGCTCAATAGCACTTTTTTTTCTTGTAACGCTTATGCAGTCATGAATTTCCCAGACATGTGCGTAGAAGCAAAACTTCTAACTTGTGAGGATGGAGTGTGTTCTGTTAGGTGCCTTCAAGACAGTTCAGGTATAACTAGTTCTAAATTGCCTCATAAGGGTCGGGGTGTTAAGAGGACTAGTTAGTAGTGCAATGAGTTCGTGCCACCAGACTGGCTATTTTGTAAAAGCCTTCTGTCTTACGTTGCCTCAGAAAGGAGAGCCTTATCAGCAATTCATATATGAGAGATGAGACTTTTTGTTTTATATAGTTCATATACATCTCTTGTCTGCATTCTCTTTAATTTTTCAGTATTGCATGCTCTGTTAGTAACATATCGCTAATGGCAAATATTGGATTCTTACAAAAATAGTCTGCAAATAAATATTAAAATGATCTTTTCTTATGTGTTCAGGGTAACATCTCCAACTTTGACATCGTCATGGAGTCTGATTCGGGTACCTTCATGCCGATGGGCCTGGCTTTTACAGGCAGTGATAAAGCTCGTGCCATCCTGAAGGAGATAATGCAGCTGCTGCAGCCTATCAATGTTACAAACATTTACGAAAATGGTGGTGAAACAGACACTGAATATTGGGTGAGAGATGGAGTACCAGGTGAGAATGCTGGATGAAGTCATAGACAACATGGCTGAGTTGGTCTGGTTTTTTCTGTATGCTGTTACTTCTTAAATTCCGCTTGTTGCTCTATTTGATCTTTGACAACATTTTAAAAAAATCTTTTCCTTGAGTAATATTTATTAGAGAGGAAATATGTAAATATTTAAAGACTAACCACAGAATTAGGACAGAATGTGTGTTTGAGCATCAGTTTAATAAAGATTTAGATTATGCATGGGACAACAGGCCTAAAATCTTCTTTTAGGCTTTACGATTTATATTAATCTTTCCTATACCAGTGGTATAAAAATAGTAGAGAATTCTTTCAGCTTTATTCTAACACAGGACCCCAAAACAAAAATATCCCTTTGAAATTCAGCCCACTTCTCACTTGTTCTTATTTAATTTAATTTAAAAAAATTAATTGTTTTCAGTACATTTATTCTGTGGGGATTCAGCACTCAAAGACCAAAAGGTGATGATACACTAAAATCTAGCGAAGGACAAAGCCCTGTAAATGTATTTGAAAAATAGTTTCTACATTTATTCTCAGTGACACGTCTGAACCTCGTACAAGTAGCAATCTTCTTGCAAAAGTATTGTGATTTGAAACTGGAACAGGACAAAACTTTTTGGACAAATAGTTTGTTTGCCGAAAAATGCATTTTTGGGTTGACAGAAACTGTTTGCAAATTTGACGTGATAGCTTCAGCTGGGGAAAAGTTTTTCAGGGCCAGCAAACTGTGTGTATATCCCCTTATAACCTTTAGCTGTGTGTGTGACGTTCTGTCACTTTATAACTTTAGCCAGTGGTTAAGGCATTTGCCCAGATATGGGAGACCCAGATTTGAATCTGCACTCTGGAGCAGAGACTTGAACTCAGATCTCCCCTCTCCCAGGTGAGCATCCTAACAACCAGGCTATAGGCTTGAAGGATCTGAGATTAATTGAGCTTTTACCATGTTTTCAACACTTGAATAATAACAGAAGATATTTTGGTTTTTAGTATTTAAAAACAAAACAAAAACTTTCTTTTTATGCTGGTTTATGTCTAAAGTACTTTGTTTTCTATTTGTGATACTGGAATGATGAAGACACATGTCAGATATTTTTGGAATCTTTCTGGTACTGCAGTGGGCTGTGGAGTATATGCCTCTTACTTTGGGGAAAATGTTGTTTGCTTAGGGCTCAGATCTTAGTTGCACTATTTCTACTCATGAGTGGTGGATATCATAGGCTGTGGGAGGCTAGGGTGACCAGATCACAAGAGTAAAATATCAGGACATGTGGGGGGACAGCCACAGGCTCACAGCCCCCACCGGAGCCATGGGGGTGGAGGGCACACATGGGGGCAGGGGGCGCTGCAAGCTGGAGGTCACGTCCGCATGGCCCCGGCTCCAGTCCCCACAGCAAACCGCAGGTCGCGGGCACGCAGCCCTGGCTCCGGCCCCCACCACAAGCCACAGGTCATGGGCACATGGCCCCAGCTCCAGCCCGTGCTGCAAGCTGCAGGGCAGGGGTGCACGGCTCCAAGTCCGGCCCCTGCCGCAATGGGGGTGTCTCAGGGCTGGGGGTTGGGACACGGCAGGGAGTTTGAGGTGCTGACTCCAGCAGGGAGTTTGGGTGCAGGAGGGGACTCAGGGCTGGGGCAGGGGTTGGGGTGTGGGGTATGGACTCCAGGAGGCACTTAACTCAGGCAGCTCCCCGGAAGTAGCAATATCTCCCTCTGGGTCCTAGACACAGGCGCGGCCAGGAGGCTCTGTACAGAGCCTCGCCTGCAGGCACTGCCCCCGCAGCTCCCATTGGCTGTGGTTCCCAGCCAATGGGAGCTGTGGAGCTGGCGCTCATGGAAGGGACAGCACACAGAGCCCCCTTGGCCGTCCCTGCACCTAGGACCCAGAGGGAGATATCTCCACTTCCGGGGAGCTCCATGGAGCCAGATAGGGAGCCTGCTAGCCCTGCGCCAGCCAGATGCCTGGCAACCCCACAATATTGGGACAAATGGCATCCCAATCGTACATTGGTCAGGACACGGGACAAAGAGTTGAATATTGGGACAGTCCCGATTTTATTGGGACGTCTGGTCACCCTAGGGGAGGCTATGCTTCCCCAAACAGCCTGGCATGGCCCCGCCCATGCTCCATCCCCACGCCTCCTCCTGCAGTTCCCAGCGCTCTGCCCTGGCCCAGGCTGGCTGGAGCTGGTCAACCTGCTGTGGGGACTCGGGACAGCTGGCACTGGGGTCGCGCTGCCCGCCCAGCACTCGGACTGCACCGCCTGGTGCTCCAGGGCTGGGGGCGCTGCGTCTGCGTCACCCGGCACTCCAGGTAGGGGGTGCTGTGGCCGTGCTGCCTGACACCAGGACCCATGGTCAGCTTGCTTTGGGCTCCTGCAGGGAAGGGGGAACTGAAGGAGAGGGGCTGGGGGATAGCCTCCCCAACGGCCAGGTCACCAGCTGCCCATGTTTCTATTCCATGCACAAGTTACTAAGTAGCACATCAAACTGCTGTAATCCTGTAATTTACATGTCCTTGATCCTAGGCTCTAACTGCACCTATTTTACACCTGCATAAAAATATGCTAAATTGAGAGATGGGTAAGAGCTGCCAATGGTCAATAACCATGCCACTTCCATCTCCCTTTCTTCCGAAAATCTGTGGATCTGTACCGCTGCTCCTGGATTTCAGGTCTAGATGATCTGTATATCTGTGTAGTCACTGGCACATGAGAATTTCCCCATGCATGTTTAGAAAATATAAAGGGGGAGAAATGCTGTCATGGTAAAATATGCTTTGACTTTTGTGAAGAAAGATCCCTTTTTATAAAGAGATGGATTTTTCTAGGGACCAATGAATTCCTGATGAATTCCTCCCTCCCAGGGCCGGCTCAAGGCACCAGCTAAAGAAGCAGGTGCTTGGGGCAGCCAATACTAAGGGGCGGCACTCCGGCCGCTATTGGGGTGGCACGTCCAGCTCTTCGGTGGCAATTCGGCGGCGGGTCCCTCCGTCCCTCTTGGAGCGAAGGACCTGCCGCTGAATTGCCGCCAAAGAGTGGAGCGGTGCGATTGCGCTGCCGCGGTTTTTTTTTTTTTTTTTTTTTTTTTTTTTTTTTTGTGGCCGCTTGGGGCAGCAGAAAACCTGGAGCCGGCCCAGCTCCCTCCACCCCATATTGTCTATTTCCATGTGCCCCTCACAGATCGGGACACTGCCCAACCACCAATGCTGCCACCTAACACAGCCTTTACCACTTACATCTGTGGTCATGCCCCTGGTTGCAGAGGTGTGAATGGGTATGTAGGAATATCTGGAACCCCGGCTGTTGTTTGTGATGGGAGGGTCAGAGGGGCTGAAGGGGAAGCATTGGGGATATAGAGAAATTCATCTGTTTGTGAGGTGCATGATGAGAGAAACTGTATGGGGGGGGTCTTTAAGTTTCAAATCTGTTTAACCCAGTCAATAATAATACTTAGTTGTTATATAGCAATTTTCATCAATTGAAATTCAGTTCACCTTTAATGTTAAACATTAGGAGCATTAGCTGGTTTGTTTCTTTGCTGTATGAAACTTTGCTTCATTTAACCGCCTGTTAAGAGAATCACTAAGTACCCCCACAATGCAAAGTATGGTATTTTCCCCTTTAGAGATGGAATGAAAGAATTAACTCCATTAAAAGAACTGCTGCTTCAGATTGTATCATACTGTACCAGAGAGAAGGCTTTAAACATCTTGCAAGCTTCACGCTTTGTCTGCAGTATTCTCATTGTTCAAATGAACACTTACGGTATATAATAATATTGTAACAGTCAGAACATACTATAACAGCTTTTCCGATGTTACCCAATTTAAACAAGCAGTCAAGTGTTGACACTTCATCAATTTCATTTACATAGTTTCCTGAAAATACACTTGGCTATTTTGTTTCCACAGCATATTACAGAAAACATGGAATGCATCAGCAATAAGAATTTGTGACCCAAAAAATTCAGTTCCTTATCATTTAAATTTTTACTGTATTAATTAGAGTTCAGGAGTGGCTTCTATTCCAAGTATTAAAATCCACCTCCTCCTTTGAGTCAGAAAGCCCAGTGAAAACAATATTACTTGTGCTTTTTACATTCATTCATAACTACCGGTACTTCTGGTAAAGGTTTAGATTAGGTTTAGCTAGTCAGGAATTTATCCACAAAAGAATGCTGGCTCTTTGGTCTGGAAGGTTTACCTGATTCAGAGAAGGGACCCACTCTCTGGCCCAATTCATATTTAATTATACAAATAAGTAGGAGAGAAAGATCTCTCCAACAGGTCAGATTGACTCTCTAGACCAGAGCACTCACCTGGGATACAGGAGACCTGGGTTCAAGCCACAGTTCTGAATCAGGGAGAGGAGGGACTTGAACCTTGGTCTCCCATGTCACAGGTGAGTGCCCCAGCCACCAAACTACTGGCTATTCTGAGGTGAGTGTCTTCCATATTTTTTCACAAAAATTTCAAAAGATCTCATTTTCATTCAGCATTGGAATTAAACAAAATTCTGAAACCTCAAAATTTTTCACAATACAGAATTTTTGTTTTCCACCCACTCCTGGTTCAGACTACTGCACTCATGCGTCTCAGAGTCTAAGCTATTCTCTTTTACATGGGAGTACAATTGAATATTGTAGCACTCATTTATCCTTTCCCTTAAATTGTGGAACTGCACAGAGTACCCATATTTGTAGTAATAATAGCGCTAACTACTGTCAGGTGCCACAGATGTGCAAAGTGATCTAAAAACATTAATTATCCAAACAACACGTATGTGGTACAAGAGGTGGAATCTATGTGGAAAAACACAGCAGTGGGATTTAATACATTGTGTAGCTTCTGAATGCTTGAGAGATTTCCTGCAGTGGTCTTTATATTCAACAATTTGGAGAATAATTTGAACCAAGAATGAGAAATCTCTATAATCATTGTAAAACCAGACAATATTGTGTTTCTAACATTTGTGGTATTATAACTGTGTCTTTTTTCATAAAGCAATAGGTAAAGGCCGTTGATTGCTGTGAAGTCTATTATAGGATGATATAGTGATTTGAGATGGCCATTAGTCTTAAAGAACTAGTTTGTTAATTATTCAATTGTCTTCCAAAATCCTTTATTTCAGTCATTTTTATTACTCATTTCTTTTTCTCTCAATTAAGCTTTATTTCTAAACTCTATATACACATAATGCCTTTTATTACAGCACATTTGTTTTACCAAGAGGCTTGGTCAGCACTTGCAAGTACAGTATATTGTTTCACATGTTGTGTTATAACAGGCTTGTCTGGTCTCTGAACAGGTGGAAAGACATGTAGTGACCCTCACTAGAAAGATGTTATAATATTTTAGTCAAGAAAACAAGGTATCTGATATATGAATGAGGCAGTGTGTGACTTCCTGCACTCCCCCTTCCTGTCTCTGTCTCTCTCTCTCTGGTCTCAGTGCCACTAGATGGGACAGAACACCACATCCAGAAGGTGTGTGGGTTACACTTACTCCCAGCAACTCAGGGTCTCCTTGCATGGGTGGGTGGGCAGGCCAGGCCTATTTTTCTGTTCTCCTCCTGCTACATACAGAGTTCTGTGCTGGGTTGGTATTGGTGAGCCCTCCCCATAGCCGTGGCTTTTGGAGGTAACGCTTTGATGAGATACATAAGGTAGTCCCTCTCTCACAGCTATTGCTTCAGGCTGTCTGCAGACACAAGCAGTTGTCACTGAATTGGCGACACTTGTCAAGCTTTTCCTTTCAACTACAAGGGCTAAAAACTTGAATTAAAACTAAGATTGATATAATCATGTGACTCCATGAGTCAGAGCCCTGAGCACAGGAATGCAGCATCTGTGCTTTAATTAGGCATAGGCAAGAATTGTTTCATCTGAAGGGGAGATTTTTGGTAAGGTGGGGAGAGGGAACAGAAAATAAAAGCTTTCTTTAAAAATGTAGAAAACAGCATCTCCCTTTAACTTTTAGTATTTTCATAAATTGCAAATTAAAATACTCAATGTAGGATGTCACACACTATTGCTCTGAACATCAACTCCAGCAACTAAGCAGGAGTAAAATGACTCCCTCTTTCACAGGAGCACATAGCTGTGTGCTAGACTCCAAAAAATGTCAATCACCGGTCACCAGAAATAAGCTCTGTATATAGATATTTGAGTCAATTATACCGTTTTCTAGTTTGTTTATCCCAATTCTGTCTGTTGGACTCTATATTCTGAATTAGGTTATGTCTATGCTACAAACTTTGGTCAACACAAGTTACGTTGGGGGTAAAGATGCCAAAGTTAGTACACCTCTACCTCAATATAACGCTGTCCTCGGGAGCCAAAAAATCTTACCGCGTTGTAGGTGAAACCGCGTTATATTGAACTTGCTTTGATCCATCGGAGTGCGCAGTCCCGCCCCCCGGAGCACTGCTTTACCGCGTTATATCCGAATTCGTGTTATATGGGGTCGCGTTATATCGAGGTAGCGGTGTATATCGTTTGTGAGGTGCATATTTGACTCCTTGCATCAGCACTGTGACATACTCACCAGGAGTGGTTGTGCTGACACATGGTGCGGTGCACTCTGGGTAGGTGTTCCAGTTTGCCACTTGCCATTGTCCAATCTTTTGGGAAATTTTGGCAATCCATGGGTGGGGCAGAAATAAGTAATCAGGGATGACTGGAAATAAGGGGTCAAGTTCTCCATCCCATAATCCCATCTATATTCCATAATTTTCTCACCTTTTTTTTTAAATTCCACAAGCCCATGCAGCATCTTTTGCTGCCCACCGTCTCTGGCAGAAGCATAGAGCTCACACAGTTCTGCACTGTTGTCATGAGCATTGAAAACACAGGATGAATGATCCTCCAGTATTTGCAGAACTGCAGGAAGAACCACAGTGGCAGGGGACATGACAGTGTTGTGGAAGACAGATTGCTGGTGGGGTATCCACCAAATATGGCATGCAGCTCGTTGTAAAAGCTGCAGACTGTTGGCCTACCTGGCATTCTGGTATGCCTGCCACAGTTCCTTTGCTTTCACTTGGCACTGCTCCTTATGCCTGTGTGACAGGTTCAATCACAGAAACACCTTTGGGACTGTCACCTGATGTGCTGAAACTACCTCTGAGCTCATTTTCTTTGCCAGTTTGGGCCTCCAGAACCCTGTCTTGTTGAGCTAGATATGCTAATTTGCTGCAACACAGACCCAGGGTCTGACCAACCTCCCCCCCCCCCCCCCCCACAAAGCCGCAGACTTAACTGAAAACGGCTTAGCAAGTGCCTCTAGTGTCTCTAGCACCCAGACATTCAGCTCCCAATGGGATCCAAACCCTAAATGAATCCATTTTACTCTGTATAAAGCTTATACAGGGTAAATTCATAAATTGTCTGCCCTCTGTAACACTGATAGAGAGATATGCACAGCTGGTTGCTCCCCCAGGTATTAATTACTTTGGGTTAATCAATAAGCAAAAGTGATTTTATTAAGTATAAGAAGTAGGATTTAAGTGGTTTCAAGTGATAACAAACATAACAAAGTAAGTTACTCTCTTGTGGGCAGAAACCCCTTTGTTCTTCTGTGCAAAGTCACAGCAACAAGATGGAGTTTGTAGCCACCTGGGCAAATCACATGTCCATAAGGATTCAGCTTTTTGCAGGCTGATGCCATTGTTTACATGTTAGTTTGAACATTCCCAGGAAAGCTCAGGTATGGATTGGCGTCTCCCAAAGTCCATTGTTAAGTGTTTCTTGACTGGGCACTTACTGAGAATAGGCCTTTCTCAAGAAGCTGACCAAATGCTTCACTGAGGCTACTTAGAATCAAACACATTAAGATACAAGTACATAGCCAATATTCATAAGTTCAAATACAAAAATGATACACACATACAGACAGCATAATCATAACCAGCAAATTACATCAAGGCCAGCAAATCCTGGCCTTGATGTATGACACCTTACTTGACCTCCTTTGTGCAAGATTTGGTGCAACTATAAGACTTTGATTGCAACAATGATCTATAGAGTCGCAGTTCATGTCAATAATGTCACACCCTGTCATACTCCTTCACCTGAATCCCCCAGGCAGTCTGGTCGCAGATGTCCATGTTTCTATGGCTAGTCCATAACTGTGCCTGGCCCACAGGCCCAGAAGATCCAATGCCTCCTGTCTCCTCCAGACAGAAATGTGTCTGAAGCATTTAGCTGGCATGGTCAGCAGGGCAGTTGCACACAACAAAGGAGAGCTGCAAGGTGTGCTCTACAAGCAAGGCAAGCAGGACAAGTATTTCAAAAGTACATGGAATTTTTAAAGGTGGGGTGTAGAGAGTGGTGACTTCCAGTCTCTGAGATCCCTGGGCAGTGGAGTTCACAGTTATGACAAGAGCAGTCAGTGTCTGGCATTGTGCAACTGCTGCTGGAGGAGTGTCAGGGTCGACATAGGTCACATGGTGTTCACTCTTGCACTGCATTGACCACAGTACTTTGACCATGGTTCAGTGCCAGTGCCATTGCAGGGGGGAGGGGCTGTTTAACTGCATTGCCATAACAGGGTGCTTATATCGACAGGAGACAAATTTGAGTGTAGACACTTGTACAACTAGGTTGATGTGGAGCGACTTACATCGACGTAACTTAGTAGTGTAGACGAGGCCTCAGTGAATCTGAGGCACATCCTGATGCAGCTCTTGCTTAGAGTGTTAACGTGGCACTTTGGGGTGACACAGTAGTTTATGTACAACCACCAACAGTTTAAAAACAACTCCTCTCAAGTACATAGATCACATACATCAAGGCCAAGATTTTTTAAAAAGCTAGATTCATAAGCCCAAAGCTAGATTCATAAGCCCATGTGTGTCACCTAAATAAGTGGCCTAACATTCAAAAGTACTGAGCACCTAGCAGCTCCCCACTGGGCCACTGACTTAGGCACCTAAATATGGCTACGGAGCCTATCTTTAGATACCATTTATTTTTCAAAATAAACCTAAATCTTGGACAAGTGGGATATACTTGTCATATCTTGGCATCAATGTATCAATTTCTGTGAGCCACCCAGTCTCCCTTTTAATGTCTTTTATTATGGTACAGGAGGAAAATTTAGTATATGAGCATGTTTCTCAGCAGAAGTTAAATTTTGTGCAACTTGGGAGATATTAAATTAAAGCAGTATGCTAGGAGAACAATTTTAATTGCTTGGCACTTAAAGAACCTGCTATAGCTATTACATCTATTAGAACCATTTAAAATCTTGATTGAATTTAGAGCCATGAGTATTAACCTGTAAAATAATTCAGCTATGGTTTTCATTTATCATTGTCCCATAAAAAATAAGCTTTGAGAACTAGGAATTACTTTGCTGTAATTAAATGAATTAAATGTACTGTAACTTTTATAAAAGTGGATGTAGATTACTTCATAGGGCATTATTAAAATGCTCACTGTTTAGCATAATATCACGTCTATATTAACCTTTCAGAACTTGTCCTGTCTATAAGAAAGGCTGTTGTATCCTTGTGACATTCCCCGGGGTGCAGTCTGGACTGCTGTGTCCCCTTAATTCTCCAGCCTGGGATGCTTTTTACTCTGCTTTGCTGATGAGCAGCAAACCCTTCCAGACTCTGCTCACTCCCAGCCACCAGCATGTAATGTCACTTCCAGCTGAATACATGAATGCTATGCCCAGGCATCCATGAATTATATATAGGGTGAGAGCCGCATATGCCCCAGTCTTGCAGGACCCTCCTGAAGGGTATAAGCTTATAGGCAGTCCGTCATTCCAACAATGGGTAATGACTATGCACCAGACTTGTTGACTTAAGTAGAGATTCCCAAGCACTTCAGCCAAAACACACTGGTTTAGGCAAAACAATAAAACAAGTGTATTAACTAAAGGAAGACAGATTTTAAGTAATTACAAGTATAGCTGCATATGAGTCAGGATTGGTTACAAAAGAAATAAAAAGATAAACATGCAAGCTAATTCCTAAACTTTACCAAGGCTAATAAGCAAAAAGGTTTCTCTCACCAAAAAGCTTACAGCAGTCTGTGCTAGCTGGAAAGCCTTCCAGCTAGGATCCCTCTTCCCTGGTTCAGTTTAGATCAAAATATTGTAGGGAAGGTTTCTCAAGTCCAAGATTGTGGAGGGAGGAGTAGAAAGGGAGAGGAGAGAGCTCCCCTTCCCAATAGCTAATAACCTGGTAGTTAGGGCATTCACTTGCAAGATGGGAGACCCAGGGCCGCCCAGAGGATTCAGGGGGCCTGGGGTCTTCGGTGGCAGGTCCCAGGGCAGAAGGACCCCCCGCCACGGGTCTTGGGGCACTTCAGCAGCGGGTCCCGGAGCAGAAGGACCCCCCGCCGCCAAACTGCTGCCGAAGACCCACTCTCGTGGGGGCCCCTGTGGGGCCCGGGGCAAATTGCCCCATTCCCCCCCACCCCCCCCCGGGCGACCCTGGGGAGACCTAGATTCAATTCCCTGCTCTGCCGGATCTTTCACATCCCAGATGAGAGCCCTATCACCGGGCTATTGTCTATTCTAGGTCTCTGTCGCTCATGTTTTTTCTCAAATAATGTCGAAAGGTTTTGTCTTTGTTCCAATGCAGAATAAAAACAAATTTCAAAACATCGCTACTTTTTTTCATCTTCAAAATGGGTATAGTTGTTTGCTGGCCATGGCTCGGACAGAAGTAAGGGTTTGATGCAGTAATTACTGGCTGAGATTCTGTGTTATGCAGGTCAGACTAGATGATCGTAATGGTCTCTTCTGGCCTTAAAAATATATAAATCTATAAGTAAATCTCATAAACTTTTGATATAAAAAGATGCTGCCCTGCTTTTAACTCTCAGCCATCTCAAATATACTTGATGTTTTCAATATCAAGGGAGCTTTATCTTTTATTATGAGCAAATGTACTACATTTTGAGAATCCTAATTAATACAGAGATAGCAGTGCTTGTTAAGTTCAGCCTTTCTGGAAGAGTTAAACTATAAAATTAAACTGCGTGGAAAGCTTAATTATAAATTGTTGCTGCATTACTTCAGTTTTCCTGCTTTATTAGTGGCTATTCTCTTTTTTATAGTCACTTGCACCGCATTTTAATTGGTAGTGTTTCTTTGGTGGCGATAGACTAAGGATCTACAACACACTGGATTAACAACTGGTATAACATACCATTTACCTTATTAAAGAGAGGAAGCAGCCCTTAAAGAATCTCATATGAATATTTATAAATATTAAATGGCCTCATTAGGTTTAACAGTGAAATACGGAATTAACAGATTTAAAGAATATTGTAGTTTCCAATGGTTCTTGTATCTTTTTTTGTTACTGGATTTACCGCTGTGAATACCAGTCCAAATGTTGCATCTTGTTCCCTTGTTTTGGGCTGTGGAAATAGTAACATGACATGGATTAGAATAAAAACATTTAATGCTAAACACATTAAGCACTTAACCACATGAATAAATAATATGGTAATAAAATGGAGGAATTGGAGCTCTTGGTCCGAGAATTGAAACCGGATATCGTAGGAATAACTGAAACGTGGTGGAATGGCAGTCACGACTGGAACGCAGGTATGGAGGGGTATGCGCTGTTTAGGAAAGACCGGGATAAAGGTAAAGGTGGGGGGGTGGCATTGTATGTCAATAGTGAATTAAGCTGTAAAGAAATAATAGTGGATGGAATAGATAACACGGAGTCCGTCTGGGCGATACTCAAGCTGGGTAAAAGGACTACTAGAGCCTCTCCGGGGATAGTGCTTGGGGTGTGCTATAGACCGCCGGGATCGACCCAGGATATGGATAAGGAACTATTTAATGTATTAAGGGAGGTAAATACTAATAGAAACTGTAATTATGGGGGACTTTAACTTCCCGGATATAGATTGGGGAACAAACGCTAGTAGCAATAATAGGGCTCAGATGTTCCTAGATGTGCTTGCTGATCAATTCCTTTATCAAGTGGTAGCTGAGCCGACGAGGGGGGAGGCCATTTTAGATTTGATTCTGGTAAGTAGTGAGGACCTTGTTGAGGAAGTGGTAGTGGGGGACAACTTGGGCTCCAGTGATCATGAGCTAATTCGGTTTAAACTAAATGGAAGGACTACCAGAATTAAGTCAAAGACTAGGGTTTATAATTTTAAAAAGGCCAATTTTAACAAATTAAGGGGACTGGTAAGAGAAGTGGATTGGGCAAACGTATTAAGGGATCTAAAGGCAGAAGAAGCCTGGGATTACTTTAAGTTAAAGATGCAGGAGCTGTCGGAGACCTGTATCCCCAAAAAGGGAAAAAGATTACTAAGCAAGAGATTTAGACCGAGCTGGATGAGCGACCGACTCAAAGGGGCGATTAGGAAAAAACAGAAAGCGTACAAAGAGTGGAAGAGGGGAGGGATCAGTAAGGAAACTTACCTTAGTGAAGTCAGAGAATGTAGAGATAGAGTGAGAAAGGCCAAAGGCCGGGAAGAGTTGGACTTAGCGAAGGGAATTAAAAGCAATAGTAAGAAGTTTTACAGCCATATAAATAGGAAGAAAGCAAAGAAAGAAGAAGTGGGACCGCTGAAGACTATAGCCGGAGAGGAGATTAAAGATAATCTAGGCATGGCGCAATATCTCAATGAATATTTTGCATCGGTGTTTAATGAGGCCAATGAAGGTATTAGGGATACTAGCACTGTTACAGAGGGGCATACAGGATGGGGGATTACCGCATCCGAGGTAGAAACAAAACTAGTACGCCTTAATGGGACTAAGTCGGGTGGACCGGACGATCTTCATCCAAGAATATTGAAGGAATTGGCGCGGGAAATAGCAGGCCCATTAGCGACTATATTTAATGAATCTGTAAACTCGGGGGTGGTCCCGTTAGACTGGAGAATAGCCAATGTGGTTCCTATTTTCAAGAAAGGGAAAAAAAGTGACCCGGGTAACTATAGGCCTGTTAGTTTAACATCAGTAGTGTGCAAGGTGCTGGAGAAGATTCTGAAAGAGAAACTAGTTGAGGACCTTGAGGTTAATGGCAAATGCGATAAATTACAGCATGGTTTTACGAAGGGCAGATCGTGCCAAACGAATCTGATCTCCTTCTTTGAGAAAGTAACTGACTTATTAGATAAAGGAAATGCGGTGGACCTAATATACCTGGATTTCAGTAAAGCGTTTGATACAGTACCCCATGAGGAATTATTGGTTAAAATGAAAAACATGGGGATCGATATGAAAATCCAGAGGTGGATAAGGAATTGGTTAATGGGGAGAATGCAGCGGGTCGTATTAAAGGGTGAACTGTCGGGTTGGAGGGAGGTTACTAGTGGAGTGCCTCAAGGTTCGGTTTTGGGACCCATTTTATTTAATCTATTTATTACTGACCTCGGGACCGATTGCAAGAGTGGGCTGATAAAGTTTGCAGATGATACGAAGGTGGGAGGAGTTGCAAACTCGGAGGAGGATAGGGATATTCTGCAGGGAGACTTGAATGAGCTTGTGAATTGGAGTGTCAGAAATAGGATGAAATTCAATAGTGAAAAGTGTAAGGTGATGCAGTTGGGGATGACTAATAAAAATTTTAGTTACAAGATGGGGACGCATTGGTTAGAAGTAACGGAAGAGGAGAAGGACCTAGGGGTCCTTGTGGACCGCAGGATGACTAAGAGTCGACAATGTGACGTGGCGGTGAAAAAAGCCAATGCGGTCTTGGGATGTATTAGGCGAGGTATATCTAGTAGGGATAGGGAGGTCCTGCTTCCGTTGTATAAGGCGCTGGTGAGACCTCATTTGGAGTACTGTGTGCAGTTCTGGTCTCCAATGTTTAAAAAAGATGAACTCAAACTGGAACGGGTGCAGAGAAGGGCGACTAAGATGATCAGAGGAATGGAAAACCTGTCGTATGAAAAGAGATTAGAGGAGCTTGGGTTGTTTAGTCTGACAAAGCGAAGGCTGAGGGGGGATATGATTGCTATCTTCAAATATATCAGAGGGGTTAATACAAGGGAGGGAGAGGAATTATTCCAGCTTAGTACTAATGTGGACACGAGAACGAATGGATACAAACTGGCCGGGGGGAAGTTCAGGCTTGAAATTAGACGAAGGTTTCTGACCGTCAGAGGGGTGAAATATTGGAACGGCCTTCCGAGGGAAACGGTGGGGGCAACGGACCTGTCTGGTTTTAAGATTAAGTTGGATAAGTTTATGGAGGGAATGGTTTAATGGTAAAACATAGTAGCCAAGGAAAACCAAGCAATGGTACATGAATAGCATAATGGCCAACAATGGGTCAGGCTAGAGACTCTTGCCTATATGCTCGGGGTATTACTGATCGCCATATTTGGGATCGGGAAGGAATTTTCCTCCAGGGTAGATTGGCTGAGCCTCTGGAGGTTTTTCGCCTTCCTCCGCAGCATGGGGCAGGGATCACTAGCAGGAGGGTCTCAGCCGATTGAAGTCACTAAAACACAGGATTGGGGACTTCAACGGCAGAGTCCAGGGAAGGGTCTTGCGGCCTGCAGCATGCAGGGGGTCAGACCAGATGATCATAATGGTCCCTTCTGACCTTAAAGTCTATGAGTCTATGAGTCTATGAAGGTCTCAAAACATTTCAAAGGCATCAATTGATTAATACTCAGAAGCCCCCCTCTCTTTTAGGAAGATTAGAAATGTCCCTTTGAGGGTATGTCTACACTAAAAACTTAAGTCGACCTTAATTACTTAATTACTGTGGTGGTTCATGTCATACTGTCCTTCTTCTGTCATTAGTGTGTGTCCTCAGCAGGAGCGCTTCCATTGACTTGAGGGGCAGTGTGGGGGGCTGAGAGACTGTGCTCTCAGCTCCATGCACAGCTTCCTCCCGCTCCCAGGGGCTGTGCTGCCATAAGGCTCTCAGCTCTCTGCTGTCCCGAAGCTCATGGCTCTCCGCTCCCCGCCAGGAGCACAGATGCCCCCACCTCTGGATCTTGGCTCCCCGCTGGGTGGCTGCTGTGCTCCTGGTGAGGAGCCAAGAGCCCTAGTGGCTGATGTGCTCCCGGTGGGGACCTGGGAGCTTTGTGGGAGCGAGAAGCCAGGAGCCTCAGGGCAGCACCCAGACTCCCAGCAGGGAGTGTGGAGCTGGGAGCTTTGGTGCAGCCGAGCTCCCCATGGGGAGTGGGGCAGCAGCATGGCTAGGAGTGCAGAGCCAGGACCCAGGGGACAGCCAGGCTTTGAGCAGGGAGCCTGGCAGATGCAACCTGAGAGTCGGGAGCCAAGAGCCTGGGCAGCAGCCTGGTGGGGAGTGGGGAGCCCGGGGACACCTGGGCTCTAGCTGGAGTCCCCACTCCCACCTCTTTCTTGTCAATTTCACAGCTCTCACATGGAGCCATGAAATTGACAAGAATGACAGCCAACAACTGAGGTAGTAGTCACCCTAACTACACCGACATAAGCCCTACACCTCTCATGGAGGTGGAGTTATTATTTCGGTGTAGTAGGGCACTTACATCGGCAGGAGCGAGGCTGTACAGTGTGTACACTGACATAATTAGGTTGACGTAAGCTGCCTTACTTAGTCCTGACTAATACTTAGTCCTGCCTTGAGTGTAGGGGACTGGACTAGATGACCTCTCAAGGTCCCTTCCAGTTCTATGTTTCTATGATTCTATGACCTAACTATGTAGTGAAGACCAAGCCTGAGACATATTTAGCTCTGCTGTTCAGCACACAGGAAACTACATTCTTAATGTGGGAGTGGTTATTCATTTAAGATGTGATCATTTGCCGCTAGCTGATTTTAAAAAGTAACGTGCAGTGTCTTACATTAAAACAAAGTGTTCAGTGCGGCAATGTGCAGTTTAGAAGTAATAAGTTAATTAAACAAACCTTATTCCTTGAACTGTTGCATCTTCATTGAAGCTGAAACACAAAAGATGGAATGAATGAAACAAAGGTATATTAGTTTAAGCTCCATAAGAAAATTAGGGATGGGAGGAAAGAGAATAGTATTTTCCAAATGGAAAATTATGGTAGTTAAATGTAATTATTTTAATTTTCTTTCTTTAATTGTTCCCTTTTGGGCTATTGTTGTACAAGAAATTAGGTGCATTAATAGTTGGGAATGCTGGATTTTTTTTAGAGAAATGTCTGTGTATTCAGAAAGGCTACTTTTTAAGAGCAGCTCCCTATTAATACTTGTAGTGTTATTGTTAAGGCATATTAATGAAGTATTTCATTTCTGGAGCACATATTGCTTTTAAGTCAATATCACAATTCTGGTGTCCACATGTTGAAAGGGATGTTGAAAAATTTGGACCGGGTTCACAAAAAAAGCCACAAAAATTGCTCAAGGTCTGGAGAAAATGCCTAATGGTGAGAGACTTAGAGCTCAGTGTGTTTCTCTTGTAGAAAAATAAATTTGAGAGGTTGATTAGTGTACAGCTACCTTCATTGGGAGAAAATATGAGGGTTCTTTAATCAGTAGAGAAAGGCACAAGAACCTCCAGCTGGAAGCTGAAGCCAGACAAATTCAAATCAGAAATAAGACACAACATTAATTGAGGGTGCTAAACCATTGGAACAAACTATCTCTTGATCTTCTAATCAAGACTGGATGCCTTTCTGGAAGATACTTTAACCAAACACAAGTTATTGGGCTCAATACAGAGGTAACTGTCTGAAATTTAACAATCTGTGACATACAGGAAGCCAAAGTAAATGATTTAATGGTCCCTCTGGCCTTAAATTCTGACTGAGTGAGCAGAGATTTCTTTCAAGTATCAGAGGGGTAGCCGTGTTAGTCTGAATCTGTAAAAAGCAACAGAGGGTCCTGTGGCACCTTTGAGACTAACAGAAGTACTGGGAGCATAAGCTTTCGTGGGTCAGAACCTCACTTCT